>NC_132897.1:970608-1073108 GCF_030463535.1 Salminus brasiliensis
GTTTGGTGGAGAATGATGGTGTTTGATGGAGAATGATGGTGTCGGTGTGGTGGAGAATGATGATGGTGTTTGGTGGAGAATGATGGTGTTTGATGGAGAATGATGGTGTTTGGTGGAGAATGATGGTGTTTGATGGAGAATGATGGTGTCGGTGTGGTGGAGATTGATGGTGTTTGGTGGAGAACGATGGTGTCAGTGTGGTGGAGATTGATGGTGTCCTCATACCCGTATCAGTCCATTTGGCAGTGGAAGTGGAAGACTAGTCTTTTGCTAGCTAGTACGGTGTTTGGAGTATGGAGTCTTTACAGAACGTTCTTCTTTTGTTTGGATGTTATTGTGTAAAACTGTCGTACAGGACGAGGGGGTTTGTTATAGACAATGAAAAAACAAGGGAGATGATCTGCTGTGAGCGAATCACAGCCAAGAAGATGTTCAGCACCGCCGGCCCCTAAATACACGTCCATACTTTATATTCAGTAGAACAGTGTGTGTACCACCATGCCTGTTTACTGCTCGGCTCCGAACACACCAACCCAGTTCAGGAAGACAGAGAGAGCTGCTATCTCGTCCTGCCAGAGATTTGGCTTCTGAAGCTAATAAACAGAATCAGGAGTATTATGGAATTTAGAACACAGTGAGAGGAGGTGCTCGGCTATTCCTGTACATAAACACACTCGCCTTATATCTAATCCCCTCCAGTTAATAGCTCAGAAGAGTGTGTGTGTGTGTGTGCAGCTATCTGTGTGAGGAGCATTTTCATGCTTTAACTGAGAATGTCACACTGGCAGTGCGGCAGAGGGGATGCTGGGAGTTATGCAAATGAGTTCTGCCAAGGTCATCCAATCGGCTCAGGGCTTTTTACGCATCATGAGAAGTGACAGCTGTATCTACTGCTCCTCTGAACGCAGAGCAGAGAAACACCAGCGTAATGGTTTGATGAAGAGCAGAATCTGAGCGCTGCAGCTGTTTTAATGATGTTGTGCAGAGTGTGTTTAAGGTCACTCTCCAAACTCACTCCAGAGTTGTTAAAGTGCTGCTTACACACTCTGGGAGTGACACTGCCCTCATGAGAACCACCCCACAGTTCCCTCACCAACGTACACTCACAGCTTTCATTGTTATTCTCATGCAAACAACCTCGCATCACCGCTCGGATACAGCCTGATGGAGAATGGTGGTGTTTGGTGGAGAATGATGGTGTTTGGTGGAGAATGATGGTGTTTGATGGAGAATGGTGGTATTTGGTGAAGAATGATGGTGTTTGATGGAGAATGATGGTGTCGGTGTGGTGGAGAATGATGGTGTTTGATAGAGAATGATGGTGTTTGATTAAGAATAATGGTGTTTGGTGTAGAATAGTGGTGTTTGATGGAGAATGATGGTGTTTGGTGGAGAATGATGGTGTTTGATAGAGAATGATGGTGTTTAATTAAGAATGATGGTGTTTGGTGGAGAACGATGGTGTTTGATTAAGAATGGTGGTATTTGGTGGAGAATGGTGGTGTTTGGTGTAGAATAGCGATGTTTGATGGAGGATGATGGTGTTTGGTGGAGAATGATGGTGCTTGATAGAGAATGATGGTGTTTGGTGGAGAATAATGGTGTTTGATGGAGAATGATGGTGTTTGATTAAGAATGATGGTGTTTGGTGTAGAATAGCGGTGTTTGATGGAGGATGATGGTGTTTGGTGGAGAATGATGGTGATTGATAGAGAATGATGGTGTTTGAATAAGATTGATGGTATTGGGTGGAGAATGATGGTGTTAGAGAATTGCGGTGTTTGATGGAGAATGTTGGTGTTTGATGGAGAATGATGGTGTTAGAGAATTGCAGTGTTTGATGGAGAATGTTGGTGTTTGATGGAGAATGATGGTATTTGGTGGAGAATGATGGTGTTTGTTAGAGAATGATGGTGTTTGATGGAGAATGTTGGTGTTTGATGGAGAATGATGGTGTTTGATTAAGAATGATGGTGTTTGGTGGAGAATGGTGGTGTTAGAGAATTGCGGTGTTTGATGGAGAATGTTGGTGTTTGATGGAGAATGATGGTGTTAGAGAATTGCGGTGTTTGATGGAGAATGTTGGTGTTTGATGGAGAATGATGGTATTTGGTGGAAGATGATGGTATTTGGTGAGAATGATGGTATTTGGTGGAGCGGTACAGCAGTACAGCTGTCTCACTGTCCCATAGTTATGATTGTTTATAGGGTGTTTGAATGTCTGTTGACTGAAACAGGAGTAGCGATCTTCTCTCTAGTCTTTAGTATTGCTCTGTTTTACGTCTGGATGATAAACATTGATTATTCGTACAGTAGTGGTTCAGTTATGAAATCTCAAGAACTCTAGAACTCACTTCTTTAGGGAGCCCTGTGTTTCACCCTCAGAAGACTGGAGAATCTGTCATTAACGGCTGTGCCTACCTGGAAACCTGCAGTCCCCGAGCTCGTTTTACATCTCATCACTGTTTGAGTAAATTAATGCAGATGTTCTGTCTGAAGACGGAACACAAAGACGAAAATCTGCATCAGATCATCTTTGATGGTTCAAAGAGCTGCCTTAAGGGATCTCAGAGACGTGGTACAAAAGGAGCTGGAGAGATGAAGAGTTTCAGCAGAAATGAAGGACACGGAGGACTGGAGCTGTCTGCCTGTCCCCTGCAGTTAGACGAGGGGTGATGTTCTTATCCCTGCAATAATTAAAATTCCCATCAAAACGCTGATTTAATGAGCAGACATGAAGTCAAACATCACAAGCCCGAATCCAGAGTTTAGTGGCATTAGAGCTACACTGAGAGTGACAAGCACAGGGATGTTGCCATTGTTAGATTATACTGGGAATCGGAGAGAGAACGGTGTTTGGATAGAGAGTGGTGGAGAACGATGATTTTATTTTCTTGGAGATTGATGGTGTTTAGCGGAGAATGGTGTTTGTAGTGGAGAATGATGCTGTGATGTTTTTTAATAAAGACATGGTGCTCGGGTGGAGAATGGTGAAGATGGGGAGAACTATTATGTTTTTCTTAGAGATTGATTATGTTTATGGGAAATAGTGGTGTTTAATGGAGAATGGTGTTTTAGTGGAGAATAATGGTGTTTGTAGTTGAATGATGGTGTTTGGATGGAGAACAGTGGAGATTGCTATAGATCGATTGTGTTTTTCTTGAGATGAATAGTGTTTAATGGAAAATGATGGTGCTTGGTGAAGAGTTATGGTGTTCTTAGTGGAGAATGATGGTGGTGTTTGTTGGTTTGTTGTTAATGGAGGGTGATGGTGTTTGGTGTAGAATTATGTTGGAGGTGAATTATAGTGTTTGGTGGAGAATAATGGTGGTTTTCATTAGGGAACTATGGTGTTTGGATGACATTGATGGTGTATTAGTGATTATTTTCTTGGAGATTGATGGTGTTTAGCGGAAAAATACTGTGTTTGTAGGAGTGTTCAGTGTTAGTGTTTACTGGGAATTGGAGAGGGAAACCATCACACCAGTGTAGAGTTCTCATCATTTTGCTATTCACTTCATTTACATTACATAACATTTAAAGAATCAATCGGTCTGCAGTTCTGAGGTGAAACACAGTTTATAAATACATTTAAATAAAAGTGTTCCCAAAATATCTCCTCTTCTACTAAAAAGCTCATGTTTTGGCCTGAAACCTTGTTCTTACAGAACTGCTGAAACGAGCAGGTTCAGATAAATAGCCCTGCGAGCTCTGGGTGGGTTTTCCACACTGCTGGTCTAGATCTCGGGCCAGATGAGCTCTCTCATTAGTACTTTTCTAGTTAAGGTGATGAATAGCTGCGCTTGCAGTCTAAATAGATGTGAACTCTGTAATACAGAGGCACATTAGGCCATCCGTTTGGCGAAGCTTCAGCGAACACGAGCAGGTCAGATGGCTGTGCCACGGTCATTGGACAAAGTAATTGAATTGTCACAGTTGCTGTGCTCTGATTGGCTGCAGTCCGAGCTGTGCATTCACACGGTAAAACATGATTGTGTCCATGGTGACGCCAGAGCAGGACGATAAAAAGAGTTTTAAAAAGTCTCATAGAAAAATGAAACTCGCTCTGTGGAGTTCAGATATAGAAACATTGTGATGTGACCCATCCAGCCTCCAGCAGTCTATACCCACCCACTCAGTCTACAGCAGTCTATACCCACCCATCCAGCCTATAGCTGTTTAACCTCACCCATTCAGCCTACAGCAGTCTATACCCACCCACTCAGTCTACAGCAGTCTATACCCACCCATCCAGCCTCCAGCAGTCTATACCCACCCACTCAGTCTACAGCAGTCTGTACCCACCCATCCAGCCTCCAGCAGTCTATACCCACCCACTCAGTCTACAGCAGTCTATACCCACCCATTCAGCCTTCAGCAGTCTATACCCACTTTTTCAGCCTATAGCAGTTTAACCCCACCCATTTAGCCTTCAGCAGTCTATACCCACTTATTCAGCCTATAGCAGTTTAACCCCACCCATTCAGCCTACAGCAGTCTATACCCACCCATTTAGCCTACAGTAGTCTATACCCACCAATTCAGCCTACAGCAGTCTATACCCACCCATTTAGCCTTCAGCAGTCTATGCCCACTCATTCAGCCTATAGCAGTTTAACCCCACCAATTCAGCCTACAGCAGTCTATACCCACTTAGCCTACAGCAGTCTATACCCACCCATTCAGCCTACAGCAGTCTATACCCACCCATTTAGCCTTCAGCAGTCTATACCCACCCATTCAGCCTACAGCAGTCTATACCCACCCATCCAGCCTACAGCAGTCTATACCCACCCATTCAGCCTATAGCAGTTTAACCCCACCCATTCAGCCTATAGCTGTTTAACCACACCCATTCAGCCTACAGCAGTCTATACCCACCCATTCAGCCTTCAGCAGTCTATACCCACTTATTCAGCCTATAGCAGTTTAACCCCACCCATTCAGCCTACAGCAGTCTATAACCACCCATTTAGCCTACAGTAGTCTATACCCACCAATTCAGCCTACAGCAGTCTATACCCACCCATTTAGCCTTCAGCAGTCTATGCCCACTCATTCAGCCTATAGCAGTTTAACCCCACCCATTCAGCCTACAGCAGTCTATACCCACCCATTCAGCCTACAGCAGTCTATACCCATCCATTCAGCCTACAGCAGTCTATACCCACCCATTTAGCCTTCAGCAGTCTATACCCACCCATTCAGCCTACAGCAGTCTATACCCACCCATTTAGCCTTCAGCAGTCTATACCCACCCATTCAGCCTACAGCAGTCTATACCTACCTAGTCAGCCTATAGCAGTTTAACCCCACCCATTCAGCCTACAGTAGTTTATACCCACCCATTCAGTTAGCTGGACGTTCCGGGCTACACCTCGCTGTTCGTCGACTGCTGGTTCTGTGATCATTTGGATGGACCACTGTTGAGTCCAGCGGCTTTTATCTTGAGCAGCTTGGGCCGTCAGCACATACACTTAATTACTGATGAATGATCCTTATACAAATGTAATACTAAGACACAGCAGAGACAACAGGCCGATAGGCTTAAGGTCATTTCTACAACACAGAGGTTGTTGCTCTCATGTGCCTCGTAGAGTCGGTCCTTGACCTGCTCCTGGGATGGAAACAGTGACAGAATATCTAGAGCTGGGCAGCGCTGATGGAAAAATCAACATTTAATCACCTTCCTGGTCTTCTCCGAGAACGAGACTATTATCAGGGGAAAGTGCTCCATTACTTACTGGCGGATTATGAGCTAATGCGCACCAATTTATTACCACTAATGCTGCAAGAAAAGAGAACATGCATTTACAGTCAGATATGGCCTGTTATTGGATTACTACCAATATGACTTTTGTTAAGTAGAAGAGAATTTATTTCAGCCGCTCCAAACGTCTCATTGATTCAGGATTCCACTGCAGAGATTTACCTTCGTCTTTATAGAGCTTATAGATAAAATCACGACATTCATACAGAATAAAAATACATCCACCGCCTGCAGTGGTAGACAGAAGCACAAACCATAAGTGTTTAGTGAAGAAAGATGGTGTTTAAAAGAAAATGGTGGTGTTTTGTGGAGAATGATGGTGTTTGAACGAGAATGGTGGTGTTTTGTGGAGAATGGTGGTGTTTGAAAGAGAATGATGGCATTTGGTGGAGAATTATGATATTTTTAGTGGAGAATGATGGTGGATAATTATCCACCAAACACCACCATTCTCTTTCCAACACCATCTTTCTCTGTCAACCCCCATCAGTGTCCACCAAACACCACCATTCTTTTAAACACCACCATTCTCCACTAAAATGTGTTTGAAAGAGAATAGTTGTGGTTGGTGGAGAATTATGGTATTTTTAGTGGAGAATGATGGTGTTTGAAAGAGAATGGTGGTGTTTGGTGGAGAATTATGGTATTTTTAGTGGAGAATGATGGTGTTTGAAAAAGAATGGTGGTGTATGGTGGAGAATTATGGTATTTTTAATGGAGAATGATGGTGTTTGAAAGAGAATGGTGGTGTTTGGTGGAGAATTATGGTATTTTTAGTGGAGAATGATGGTGTTTGAAAAAGAATGGTGGTGTATGGTGGAAAATGATGGTATTTTTAGTGGAGAATGGTGGTGTTTGGTGGAGAATGGTGGTGTAAAAATAAATGTACAGTGTTTGACACAGCAGCCTCTTTTCACTGGTCATAAGTATTTGGACACAGACATTCTGATGTGTTTAGGTGAGAAAGCTCCAACAGGATAAAACTGAACTGAGTTTGTATGGATTTACCAGACTATGTAGCGACTGGTACAGCGACCCCTCCCCTCTGTCTTCCCTACAGCCTTTTAGCAGTATTGGTGTTGATTTACTGTGTTTTATTATAAACAATTTACACATATTTTGCACAATTAAGTTAATTAAATACATTTGTTTTATTTGACAGAAAGAAAGGAAATAATGAAATAACCCGGCCTTACTTTTACTCTCCATTTGATGCATTAAAGCTATTCGAGATTTTCGTGCCAAGACCAACGGCAAAACAAAACTTTGCTCTCCAATAGGTCATGATTTATTGCTTGTTTGTCCAGCAAAGGGAAGCACAGATAGTGCAGCTTCTGTAGTTGCTCAGAGACCTAATCTCAGCAAATGGACTTTCTCCTTAAAGTTCAGAGCAATTACACTTTAAAGAAACCTCAGAAACTTCCCCGAAGCTAGACTTCTGAAACCAAGGGCATTTACAGGACGTTGGTCCTCCTTTGCTGCAGTAACAGCCTCAGCCTCTGCTGTTGTGAGGAGGATTTGATTGCCATCAACCCCACAGAGAGGTCAGGGCAGAGAGGTCAGGGCAGTGACAGTGACACAACCCAAAAGCATGAAACACAGAGGCCGGATTTACTACTTTTTTTTTACATCATTTTTTTTTTTTTTAAATTGTCATGTTTGGGTACCCAAACTTCTGCATTGTAACATGTCTCTGTCTCTGCTTTCCCTTCTTGGTCTCTGTGTCTGTGTTGCTTTGGCTTCTCCATCTGTTCTTCAGCACATGGCTCTGCTTTGAGTTCTTGGCTCCAGCTTAGCCCCACCCAGTCATTAGTGTTCCCACCTGTGCCTCCTTTGTAGCCCTGTCCTCTCGTCATTCTCCCCTTGTGCTCTTAGACCCCTGTGTTTGCTCTGTTTGCTCCTGGTCCTGGTTGATGTTCATGCTGATGCTGATGGTTCTCTGCGTTAGCATTATTTTGGGTTCCTTCTGCTTTGCATTTCAGTCATTTTGGTTTTCTTGCTTTGTTCTCTGTATTTTATTAGTTTGTTTATGGTTCTGGGATTTGCTCCTTTGTTGTTCTACAGTCTGGAGATAGCTGCTGCTGTTCGACTCTCTGAAATGGTCTAATAAGGTTGTCTCGCTGCTTGCATGCGATCACTCAGGTTAGTGGACAGTGGAGCAGATGGACGGCAGTGTTTCAGGTTGCTTCCATGTCTGTGTTACCTTCTGGCTCCCTGCTTTTAATCGGACTGTTATACCTGCGTCAGACCTGCCGGAGTCTGATACTGCTCTCTATAGATCCATTCAGAACTAACTCTCCGACCTGCTGGAAGATTGCCCACTGGGGTTCCCTCAACCTGCATCAGACCAGCTGCCACCTATCTGTCCAACCACCAGGCTCCCCCACCACCACCTGTGTCAGACCAGCGGCACATCCTCCTACCACTGCTACCTGTTTAATGACCATGTTCAACCTAAATGGACTCTTAACTATCTACCACTATTAATATCACCACTATTACCCATTATTCCTCTGACCATCACTGCCATGACTATATTAAGTTCTACTACACCATGATTATTATATTATGATTGTGATCAGAGCAGTTCAACAGTTTAGATGGTATGGTTACTTTTATCAATAATTTATAAATAATTCTGATCAGAGGAGGACGGGTCGGGTCTCTCTTGTGAGTCTTGGTTCCTCACAAGGTTTCTTCCTCCAGCTCTGAGGGAGGTTCTCCTGCACTGTGGTCTTTAGCTGCTCACTGGGGGTCTTAGATTTACTATTTACTGATTGTGTAAAGCTGCTTCGTGACACCAGTTGTAAAAAGCACTTACGTCCCACCTCTACACCCCAATCCCCAATATCAGACCTGGTTTGAATGAGGGCGAGGCTCGGTCTTGTTTAAGCCCCTGCTTGTTCGTTCCTTCCCAGCTTGTTTGTTATGTGTCTGCGATCTGCTTGGCTGCTCATGTTTGCCGGGGGGGCGCCGCGATCGTGCCATCTGCGATCTGCTATTGACTGGAATTAAATTGTTTTCAGAGTTTGATTGATGACAACTTAAAGCCACCCACCCAGCGTTTCTCCTCTGAGGTCAAGTCTCCCGTTGGGGAAGTGCACTGCAGGAATGTCTTGGCTTTCTTAATGAGAGAATATGAGAGGGTTTCACAGCTCTGCTCACCCTCGTTAGCGTCCAGCGGCGGCGTGGGGATGACCGATAAAGCAAATGACCTTTTGAAATTGATAGACAAAATAAAATGTACGATTAAGAACCGTGAGTGTTTCAGTTAATCACTCAATAAATGCGAAACAATCAGCTGACCGACGGCAACGCTAATGCTAAACGCTAAACTGTGCAAGCTAAGACAGCATTGGCTAGAGCTAGGTCGCTAAAATGCTAACTTATCTTACATATCAGGCTTTGATTAGGCCGCCATCAGTTCCACTTCTGTAATCTCATACCCAAATCAATGTAAATGTTCTAAATGTTCTCAAAATGTTGTTTGCTGATTGATTGTATCCGGAGTCAGAGATGAATTATGTTGTGCGTTTTATTACGTTGTTGCAGCAGCACTCAGTTACTCAATTACTTAATTACCAAATGCTTAATGTGCTCAATTTACAAGCTAATCAATTGCTAAATGTGTCCAAATACAATGGATTCCATTACTAATTCAAATTACAATGTACTCACATTAGAAGGTATTCAATTACTAAATGCACAATGTATTTAAGTTATAATGTACTCAATTACCGAATGCTAAATGTACTAAATTTACTGTGTGTCCTAATAACAATGTATTCAATTGCTAAAATGTACTCAAGTTACAAGGTAGCTAAATGTACTAAATCCACTGTGTACTCAATTACTAATTGTTAAATTATTCAATTTACAATGTATTTAATTGTTTAATGTACTCGTTACAATGTACTCAAATGTACTAAATGTACTAAATTCACTGTATACTCAATTACTAAATGCTAAATATACTAAATTCACTGTATACTCAATTACCAAATGCTAAATGTACTAAATTTACTGTGTGCTCGATTACTAATTGTTAAATGCATTCAATTTACAATGTATTCAGTTGCTAATTACTAAATGTACTTAAGTTCCAATGTACTTAACTACTCAATTACTAAATGTACTAAATTCACTGTGTACTCAATTTCTAAATGTTAAATGTACTTAAGTTACAAGGTAGCTAAATGGACTAAATTTACTTGATACTCAATTACTAAATGCTAAATGTACAAAATTTACTGTGTGCTCAATTACTAATTGTTAAATGTATTTAATTTACAATGTATTCAATTGCTAATTACTAAATATACTCAAGTTACAAGGTAGTCAATTGCTAAATGCTAAATGTACTAAATTTACTGTGTTCTCAATTACTAATCGCTATATAATAAATAGCTAAGGAATTAAATTATATTTAATTTATAAATTATACATACATATTAATTATGGGTAAACAGATCATTGTTACAAACAAAATGAATAATTTAGAATAATTTTCAAACGTTTTAGTGTGAATCTTACGTTGAAAAGGCGATGATGAGGTTTGGTCGCTCCTCTGCGTAGATCCGCAGCATCATTAGCCCGAAGCAGAATAAGCTAAACTCAAAACTCCTGAGTCATCAGACCATTAGTCCTAATCAGGCAAATTCATCAGAAGATAAAAGTAATATTGAGAAGGTGGCGTTAGCTCCTCTTCATCAGCTTTTTCTTAACAACTCATTTTGCACTACACCAGCAGTGTAAGCAGGGTTTCAGTGCACTCATTAATCTTATTCGGTACATTCTGACAGGTCTTCACATCGAGTGCCGAGCTCTCATTGTGCTGAGCTGAAGAACACATCAGTTTCTGCTCTTTGTCTTTATAATAACGTCAGTGTTGTGTTTATAATTACAGTGAATTCAGCGGCCGGCGTACTGAATGTGTGCTAAAGGGTCGATACGCTGCAGTCTCCTGCCCTGAGTTCATCAACCTCTCTTCATCCCTTACAGCCAAACACGCTGTTTCTGGACCAGGTCAAGGAGGCCGGACGCCTTTATTTCTTTATTTATTTCTTTAAATTTGTTTTTGTGATATTTACCTTTTTTCTCCCAGTTTGGGTCCGCCGCTCCCCCCAGCACTAGCAGTGCTCCCGACACTTAGAGGGTCAGGACTTAACACTCGTCTCCTCCGATACATGCAAAGCCAGACACTGCCTCTTTTCGAACTTGCCGTGCAGCAGACAGACTCAGAGGACAGGACTGGGTCCCAGCACTGCACCAGCTAACAGACGCCTGAGGCCGGTGTCGTGACACGTTCTACCCCCCCGGACACGTCTTATCTCCCAGGACACGTCCTATCCCCAAGGACACGTCCTATCTCCCAGATAACATTCTATCTGCCAGGACATATCCTATCTCCCAGGACACGTCCTATCTTCCAGGTAACGTTCTGTCTGCCAGGACACATCCTGTCTCCCAGGTAACGTTCTACCTGCCAGGACACGTCCTATCTCCCTGGACACATCCTATCCCCCTGGACACGTCCTATCTCCCAGGACACATCCTATCCCCCAGGACACGTCCTATTCCCCCAGACACATTCTATCCCCCGGACACACCCTATCCCCCAGGACACATCCTATCCCCCAGGACACGTCCTATCCCCCTGGACACCTCCTATCCCCCTGGACACGTCCTGTCTACCAGGACACATCCTATCCCCCTGAACACGTCCTATCTCCCAGGTAACATTCTATCCCCCCTGACACATCCTATCCCCCGGACACATCCTATCTCCCAGGTAACGTTCTATCCCCCCTGAAACATCCTATCCCCCAGGACACCTCCTATCTCCCTGGTCACATCATATTCCACGGACACATCCTATCCCCCAGGACATGTTCTATCCCCCTGGACACGTCCTATCTCCCAGGTAACATTCTATCTGCCAGGACACGTCCTATCCCCCCGGACACGTCCTATCCCCCAGGAAACGTTCTATCCCCCAGGAAATGTTCTATCCCCCCAGACACATCCTATCCCCCCGGGCACGTTCTATCCCCCAGGAAACGTTCTATCCCCCTGGACACATTCTATCCCCCCGGACACGCCCTATCCCCTGGACATATCCCAGACCCCCCACTGTTCCACTGGTTAAAATAATGGTAGCTAATACAGTCGAGGGGGTGGACCAGCTTGGATGGCTAACCAGTAGCATGCTAGCTACATTGTCTGGCAAAAGAGTAGCATGCTAGCTATATCGTCTGGCTAACTAGTAGCATGCTAGCTACATCGTCTGGCTAACGAGTAGCATGCTAACTACATCGTCTGGCTAAACAATAGCATGCTAGCTACATCGCCTGGCTAACGAGTAGCGTGCTAGCTACATCATGTGCCTCAACTCCTGCTGACTCCACTGTTTGGGAGAAGTCACGCCCCCTTCCTAAAACGAAGATTCTGACTGGTTCTGCCACTGAGTTTAACTCTGTTGTCCTGCCCACTGCTAAAATAGAGATTCTGATTGGTTCTGATTCTGATTGGTTCTGATTCTGATTGGTTCTGAACAGCCAGATCGGAGCTGATGCGATTTTTACGTCAATCCGACTCGACGTTACTGCCTCCCCAGCTTTGACTAGCGCTTTATCTAGTAGGCGGGGTTTATGCAAATGTCATAGGTGTAAATACACTGTATGTCCAAATGTTTGTGGACGTCCCTCTATTGAATGCATTCAGATTCGCTATTTGTCCAAATGTTTGTGGACACTGTTTCTAATGAGTGTATGCAGATGTGCATTGGAATTTAGTACCACTTATGAAAGCGGGCCAGATCTGATCCAAATACACTGTATGTCCAAATGTTTGTGGACGTCTCTCTATTGAATGCATTCAGATTCGCTATTTGTCCAAATGTTTGTGGACACTGTTTCTAATGAGTGTATGCAGATGTGCATTGGAATTTAGTACCACTTATTAAAGCGGGCCAGATCTGATCCAAATACACTGTATGTCCAAATGTTTGTGGACGCCCCTCTATTAAATGCATTCAGATTCGCTATTTGTCCAAATGTTTGTGGACACCGTTTCTAATGAGTGCATGCAGATGTGCATCGGATTTTAGTACCACTTATGAAAGCGGGCCAGATCTGATCCGAACCACGGCAATGCGACTCAGTCTGAACAGCCAGATCGGAACTGATGTGATTTTTATGTCAATCCGACTCTACGGAACTCGCCCTGTGATCTCCTCCTCTTCTTCTGACAGACTGAGAGGTTTGGGAAATCTGGAGTTTCTCCACCTGATTGAGTCCAACTACAGCGAGTCCATTAGAACTCCAGCATCAGCTCATTAGCGCTGGTGAGGACGGAGACACCCGACTACCGTGTGTTTACATTCAGTCCAGACTGATGGGGGTGAACGCATGCAGACAGTTACATAAGCAGCAGCTGAATGAATAACAAAACTGCAGCTAAGCGCCATCCTCCTTTATCTGCTCTTTCATAACGAGGGGGGAGGAGGAGAGGAGGCAGGGAGAATAGAGAGACAGCAGAGAGTGGAGGACGAGCAGTGAGGGGGAGGGGACAGAAAAACAGAGCAGAACGAGGACAGAGATGAGAGGAGGGAAGGAGGGGACGCAAGGTTAGGCACATGTTCCCTGTATCTACACTCACCAAGAACTTCATCAGAACAGCCTGTACACCTCAGTCCCGCACTCGTCTAACCAGCCAATCAGGTGCAGCTGTGCCCTCTGAGCTCCCCTCCTGTGGACACTGGTACACAGATTTGCGTATTCAGATAGGCCATTTGTCCTAATGTTTGTGGACACCCCTTCCTTCATTTGTCCAAATATTTGTGGACACCCCTTCTAATGAATGGATTCAGCGACACAATTTGTCCAAATGTTTGTGGACACCCCTTCTAATGAATGCATTCAGTTCTGCTATTTGTCCAAATGTTTGTGGACACCCCTTCTAATGAATGCATTCAGTGACACAATTTGTCCAAATGTTTGTGGACACCCCTTCTAATGAATGCATTCAGCTACATGATTTGTCCAAATGTTTGTGGACAACCCTTCTAATGAATGCATTCAGTGACACAATTTGTCCAAATGTTTGTGGACACCCCTTCTAATGAATGCATTCAGCTCTGTAATTTGTCCAAATGTTTGTGGACACCCCTTCTAATGAATGCATTCAGCGATACGATTTGTCCAAATGTTTGTGGACACCCTTTCTAAAGAATGCTTTCAGCTACATGATTTGTCCAAATGTTTGTGGACACCCTTTCTAAAGAATGCTTTCAGCTACATGATTTGTCCAAATGTTTGTGGACACCCCTTCTAATGAATGCATTCAGCTACATGATTTGTCCAAATGTTTGTGGACACCACTTCCAATGAATTCATTCAGCTACTTTAAACTGCACCCATTGCTGACACAGATGTGCAAATGCACAGCTTGTTTAGTCCCAATAGAAAAGGACTTTATTCCAGTCTGCAACTCCAGTCCAGTGTTGGTGAGTCTGTGTAAATGTGTGTATGTCAAGTAGCGGAATCAGATGAGCTGTCAGTGGAACTGGGTTCTAAGCCTTTTGCACAGTGGAGTGCACATATGTACAGTACATGAGTGCTCTAGCTATGCCAGTCATTTACATGCTTTGCGGGACTCTTGCATCAGAGGAGTGTGTTACTGCATTCTGATGAAGGCCGTGAGGTCACCGTGAGCTAGAGCCGGTCTGAACAGGTTCGGCTATCACACACCAACACACACTGCTGCTCAATTTACCCCCTCAGGATCACCAATCACTCTGTCCAGCCAGGGGATTTCTGCACTGAGCTGTTACATCAGCCTGTTCACACACCCCACACACTCACACAGTACCTTTACTGGACTGCACTAAATGGACTCGTCTGGATTCATTACACTACCACCAACTTCTGCTGAAGGACATGAGGGTGCTGCACTGTCAGATGAGGACACCTGGCTTTTAGAAACACTCTTAGAGTCTCAGTGAAACTGATATCAGAATTTAAAGATCACCGAAAATCAAGCCTTACATTTTTTGATTTCCACGACCTGAACTGGACAGCGCTCAGTCTGACCAAAGACACATTTTCTCTCCACTGAGACACCAAAACCAGTCCCAACTCACTTTTACACGACCATTGCCTACCTCTCTTTCTGCCTGTAAGTTAAGCAGCCTCTCCCTTTAAGACTGTACGTATATGTAAATGACCTCTGTTCCTATTGGCTGCCCTGTTTTGCTATCCACTCACAAACCAGTCTGGGCTACAACTCTCTGGGCAGGGCTAAACTGCGATAGATTGAATAGATGAGGCTGTATTACTGTAGGCTAAATGGGCGGAGCTAAACTGCTGTAGGATAAATGGGTGGAGCCAAACGTATGTCGAATTATTTGGCTGGTTTTTAGTTCTATAGGCTAAATGGGTGGGGCTGCTATACCATTCCACAACCACGAAAACCTACCAACCACCACCACACCATCACAACACCCCACCTAACCACTACACTACACCACCAAATCATCACACTACCACACCATCATACTACCACATCACATGAACTCATCACAACCCACCACCACACCATCACCACACCAACCCACCACCACAGCATCACCACACCAACCCACCAGCAAACCACCACCACCACACCATCACACTACCACACCACATGAACCCATCACCACACCATCACCACACCAACCACCACCACACTATCACCATACCAGCCCACCAACAAACCACCACACCATCATACTACCACACCATCACACCACCACACCATCACACTACCACACCACATGAATCCATCACCACACCATCACCACACCAACCCACCAGCAAACCACCACCACCACACCATCACTACCACACCATAATACTACCACATCACATGAACCCATCACCAACCCACCACCACACCATCGTACTACCACACCATCACACTACCACACCACATGAACCCACCACCACACCAACCCACCACCACACCAACCCACCAGCAAACCACCACCACCACACCAACCCACCACCACACCATCATACTACCACACCATCACACTACCACACCACATGAACCCACCACCACACCAAGCCACCACCACACCAACCCACCAGCAAACCACCACCATCACACTACCATACCATCATACTACCACACCATACATCACATAAACCCATCACCAACCCACCACCACACCATCACAGTACCACACCACACCAACCCACTGCCAAACCTTTACCACACCAACCCACCCACACCTGTCCACTACCACACCATCATACTACCACACCAAACCAACCCACTTCCACACCAGCCCATCACACCAAGCAGCCAACAGTGGAGAATGGAGGTGGAGGTCATGTAGTTTATTTCCTTTCACCCTGTAATGACAAGTGCAGCATTTCATAATGGACAGAAAATTGATGCATTTACCAGCAAGAATAGAAGAGAACAGAAATGGATGAAGAACTTCCTGCTGGAGAGGAGAGGACTCTTTCTGACGCTGTGTTTTATGAGAGGGGGACAATGAACAGCACTTACCAGAAAAGAAGAATGTTGCAATTGTCGGAGTGTTTTGCTGAGTTGTTAGTGTGATTGGGGTGATTGGGGTTGTTACACAGCCTCCGGGCACTGTGTACCACTATATTACTGCGATCAGGAAAACCCACAGAAATCATCTTAAAGAGCCCATATCCTCCATCTCTACTGTTTACTATTTCCCCAGAGCTCCACCTACATTTCTACACCCACCCCTCTTCATCCCTTACAGTCAAGCACACTGTACCTTTAAGACTGATATATGTAAATGAGCGCTGTTCTGACTGGCTGTCCTTGGCGGTTTATCATTTAAAAAGCAGTTTATGGCTGATACACTTGTGAATGGGTGGGGCTAAAATGATGTAGCCTGAATTGGTGGGGCTAATCTTCTGTTTTCTAAATGGGCTGGGTTTAAACTGCTGTAGCCTAATTGGGCGAGGCTGATCTGCTGTATGCTGAATGGGTGGGGCTAAAGTGCTGTAGACTGAATGGGTGGAGCTAAGCTGCTGTAGACTGAATGGGTGGAGCTAAGATGCTGTAGCCTAATTGGGCGAGGCTGATCTGCTGTATGCTGAATGGGTGGGGCTAAAGTGCTGTAGACTGAATGGGTGGAGCTAAGCTGCTGTAGGCTGAATGGGTGAAGCTAAAGTGCTGTAGGCTGAATGGGTGGAGCTAAGATGCTGTAGACTGAATGGGTGGAGCTAAACTGATGTAACCTAAATGGGTGGAGCTAAGCTGCTGTAGACTAAATAGGATGAGCTACACTGCTGTAGGCTGAATGGGTGGAGCTAAGATGCTGTAGATTGAATGGGTGGAGCAAAGATGCTATAGTCTGAATGGACAGGGCTACATTTTGTACCCTTCAGGAGGTTTAAGTGGTTAATTTGGACCCCCAGGACCCCCTATATTTTACATCTTAACCCTTAACAAGAAAAGGGGTTCTAGATAGTACTGAAAAGGGTTCTTGCACTCTAGTAGGGTCAAGTCTGCTGACATGTACTGTTTTTTCCTTTAAGAATCATCAATAAGAGATTTTCCATATATTTGAAGAACCATTTAATCTTCCAGAGGTGTGTTGGGTTCTTTAGGTTGTATATAGAACCATCACCTTTACTAAAGAACCTTGGATTCATTGTTAAACTGAAAGCTTGACTAACTCTATGTGCAGTATCCCTGCTCTGTACAGAGCAGACAGTACAGGGTTGAATTTGTAATGGTTTCAACTGGACCACCATCCATCTAAAGGCCTGGCTACAGCAGAATTTCACGGCTCTCCGAGGACGGGTTTCATGATCATGTTCAGTCACTGCTTCATTGCTCGCTCCAAAAAGCCGGTCCTCAAACCAGAATGGTCTGCGCTGGGAAATGAACGATGCTTCTGAGCGTAATAGCGAAGCCCCACTCCGGCAGTCTAATGTCTATGGAAAGTCAATATTAATTTTCCACTGGCCAAAAGCCAACGATGAGCTCCAGGAGAGCGCTAGCCATCTGCGATAGCCACTCTGATAGATGAGCTACTGAGGCTAGTCCAGGCTAGCACACATGTACTAGCCGCTAGTGCATCTGCTACAACCTATTGAGCTAATGCTAAAGCCATTAGCTGCTCTAAATGTAGGTATTGTGATATACACTGAGGAGGCGGAGCTACAGACTCTCATTAGGGTGAATATTAATAACGCTCTAAATGTAGGTATTGTGATATACACTGAGGAGGAGGAGCTACAGTCTCTCATTAGGGTGAATATTAATAACGCTCTAAATGTAGGTATTGTGATGTACACTGAGGAGGCGGAGCTACAGTCTCTCATTAGGGTGAATATTAATAACGCTCTAAATGTAGGTATTGTGATATACACTGAGGAGGCGGAGCTACAGTCTCTCATTAGGGTGAATATTAATAACGCTCTAAATGTAGGTATTGTGATATACACTGAGGAGGCGGAGCTACAGTCTCTCATTAGGGTGAATATTAATAACGCTCTAAATGTAGGTATTGTGATATACGCTGAGTAGGCGGAGCTACAGTCTCTCTTTAGGGTGAATATTAATAACGCTCTAAATGTAGGTATTGTGATATACACTGAGGAGGCGGAGCTACAGTCTCTCATTAGGGTG
The DNA here is from genome assembly GCF_030463535.1 of Salminus brasiliensis. NCBI lineage: Eukaryota > Metazoa > Chordata > Actinopteri > Characiformes > Bryconidae > Salminus > Salminus brasiliensis. Next base: position 989,048 of record NC_132897.1, read on the forward strand.
GATATTAATAACGCTCTAAATGTAGGTATTGTGATATACGCTGAGGAGGCGAAGCTACAGTCTCTCATTAGGGTGAATATTAATAACGCTCTAAATGTAGGTATTGTGATATACGCTGAGGAGGCGGAGCTACAGTCTCTCATTAGGGTGAATATTAATAACGCTCTAAATGTAGGTATTGTGATATACGCTGAGGAGGCGGAGCTACAGTCTCTCATTAGGGTGAATATTAATAACGCTCTAAATGTAGGTATTGTGATATACGCTGAGGAGGCGGAGCTACAGTCTCTCATTAGGGTGAATATTAATAACACTCTAAATGTAGGTATTGTGATATACACTGAGGAGGAGGAGCTACAGTCTCTCATTAGGGTGAATATTAATAACGCTTAATGTAGGTATTGTGATATACACTGAGGAGGCGGAGCTACAGTCTCTCATTAGGGTGAATATTAATAACGCTTAATGTAGGTATTGTGATATACACTGAGGAGGCGGAGCTACAGTCTCTCATTAGGGTGAATATTAATAACGCTCTAAATGTAGGTATCGTGATATACACTGAGGAGGCGGAGCTACAGTCTCTCATTAGGGTGAATATTAATAATGCTCTAAATGTAGGTATCGTGATATACACTGAGGAGGCGGAGCTACAGTCTCTCATTAGGGTGAATATTAATAACACTCTAAATGTAGGTATCGTGATATACACTGAGGAGGCGGAGCTACAGTCTCTCATTAGGGTGAATATTAATAACGCTCTAAATGTAGGTATTGATATTGAATGTCTATGTTTATCAGAGCTGGTGTGACCTCACAGCTGCCGATGACTTTTTTAGCAAATTTCACTTCAAAACACTCAAAAGGAAGAGAAACAGACCCTCGCCAGCAGCGGTGAAACCCACCCGCCACCTCTTTAATCAGCTACAGAAGCTGTTGTCTTTGGCGTTCCCGAGAGAGCGCTGGCTGTGACAGTGATGTGTGGGTCGGTGTTAGTGGAGGTGGCTTTGGGGACGGACTGGCTAGTTTTATTTGGATGGGAGCGCCTTGCTGCCCTCGCTGGACTCGCTGGCCTTCTCCAGAGTCGCAAGATTCATCAGTCTCCCCTTGAAATGAAACATAATGGAGAAAATGGCCGCTGGGCAATGGAGATTGATTTAGAAGAAACACGAGTGCTAATCAATACGGCTGCTCGCTCGATGGAGCGCTGCGTTTCCCCGCAGATAGCCGAGCCTACCGGGGGGAAAGTCGGTTGACAGGAAACACCCCGTATGTAATTTATGGCACGGTGTCAAATCCAGGAATGATTTTCCGCAGACAGAACCGCCGTCTCGTAATGAGCGTAGCTGTTTTTTGTCTTCGAGGATCAGGATGGAGCCACTGAAGTCAATCTATACACCCATCAGCCATAACATTAACACCATTTGCCTAATACAGTGCAGGCCTGGACTCCACAAGGCGACCTGTGGTATCTGGACACCTTCAGAGGTCAGCAGCAGATCCTTTAAGTCCTGTAAGTTGTGAGGTGGGACCTTCGTGAGCATCAGTGAGGCCTTGACTGGCCATGATCCCATGACCCCTTGACTGGTTGTCCTTCCTTGGAGCACTTTTGGTAGGTCAGTACTGACCACTGCATACCGTTAGCACCCTACAAGACCTGCCTGATGTTCTGGAGATGTTCTGACCCAGATGTCTAGAACATCACAGTCTGGTTCTTGTCAAAGTGTCTTAGATTCTTACGCTTGGCCATTTTTCCTGCTTCATCACCTTCATCACCTTCAAGAACTGACTGTTGACTCGCTGCCTATTATGTAGGTCCATCCCTTATCAGGAACCTCTGTAACCAGACCATCAGTGTTCTTCATGTCTCCTGCCAGTGGTTTTAATGTTATGGCTGATCAGTGAACCAATGAGGATCTTTAAAGAAAATGCAGAGTGAGCCACTCCCAGGTGGTTGCTACGGTGATGCTAATCAGTTGATATGGTATTCCAAGATGTTGTTAGAAAATGCAGAGTGAGCAACTCCCAGATGGTTGCTATGGTGATGCTAAGCAGTTGATATGGTATTCCAGGAGGTTGCTACATAAAAGTAGAGTGAGCAACTCCCAGGTGGTTGCTATGGTGATGGTAAGCACTTGATATGGTATTCCAGGAGGTTGCTAGACAATGAAGTGTAAAGGGGTTGCTACGGTGATGCTAAGCAGTTGATATGATGTTCCAGGAGGTTGCTAAAAAAAAAGCAGTGAGCAACTTCCATGTGGTTGCTATGGTGATGCTAAGCAGTTGACATGGGATTCCAGGAGGTTGCTAGGAAATGCAGAGTGAGCAACTCCCAGGTGGTTGCTATGGTGATGCTAAGCAGTTTTTATGGTATTCCAAGAAGATGGTTAGAAAATGCAGAGTGAGCAACTCCCCGATGGTTGCTATGGTGATGCTAAGCAGTTGATATGGTATTCCAAGAAGATGGTTAGAAAATGCAGAGTGAGCCACTCCCAGGTGGTTGCTATGGTGATGCTAATCAGTTGATATGGTCTCCCAAGAAGATGGTTAGAAAATGCAGAGTGTGCAGCTCCCAGGTGGTTGCTATGGTGATGCTAATCAGTTGATATGGTATTCCAAGATGTTGTTAGAAAATGCAGAGTGAGCAACTCCCCGATGGTTGCAATGGTGATGCTAAGCAGTTGATATGGTATTCCAGGAGGTTGCTACATAAAAGTAGAGTGAGCAACTCCCAGGTGGTTGCTATGGTGATGCTAAGCAGTTGATATGGTATACTGCGGTGCTAACATCAACTTTTCACCATTAGTTCCTGTGGAAAAACGATCCCAGCAGACGGTTGCTAAGTGGAAATCCCACCTGTTGGAATGTCAGGTGGAATAGGCCTTAATAAATAATACATGTACAGTAGGTTTGAGGCAGTGTCCATGACAGGTCCATGTACGGGTCATGCGGCCCTGCGAACGCTGCCCTGTAGTCGTTTTTTTAACCGATGCATCGTTTGTGTTCTCCGCCGCCGCTCGTCCTTCATTTAATCGGACAAATAACACACGTTTTTCCCCCCCATTTATTTCCACCAGGCGACCGCTGACACTTTGATGAATGGAGGCTGGAGAGAGACGGCTGTTTGTGCTCGGTAAAGGACACTCGCTTGCTTTGAACTTAAACGTCCTTCTCAAAGTGAATCGCTGCGCTGAGTGTCTCTATTGGAAATCACAGAAAGGACTGGACTTAGATTGATGGGTTCTCGTATGAGGCGTCCGGTCGAGTGAGCGAGCGCCTGTGACGTGTCTTTTGTGTTCGGAGTGGCTTATCTGTACAGCAGCAATGATTTCTACAGTAAAATCAAGGCTGGTTTATCACAGATGTAGTAATGAAAGTCAAGCCGCAGCTGATCGATTGGCCGTTCTTCCTCACTGTTAAAGAGAAGCCTGTGAGAGAACCGTGCTGGAGAGGAGGCCGGCATGGCCAACACTGACAGTAACACTGCTAGGCCTCATAGGGAAGCAGCTGTACATGGAAAAGCCTCTTAGGCCTCTTAGGTTAAAGGCAATTGTTCAGCCAAATATGGAATATCTACAAATATGGAATTCTGATATATGGCAATATATCGATTTTTCCACATTTGCACAAAATGGACAAAAGTATCCGGACACCTGCTCATTGCTTTACTGTTTCTTCTGAAATCAAGGATATTAAAGAGCTGATTCTGCTTCTGTTGGAGTAACTGTCTCTACTGTCCAGAGAAGAAGACTTTCTACTAGATTTTGGATCAGGACTGCTGTGAGAATTTGATTTGATTGCATTCAGCAACAAGTTAGTTAGTTAGTGAGGTCAGGATGTTGGATGGTGATCACCACCCCACCTCATCATCTCCAACTTCCATCTCATCCCATCTAAAAGTACTGGATGGAGCTCCACCACCACCATCATTCCAGAGAACACAGTTCCTCCACTGCTCCACAGCTCCTCAATGCTGGGTGGGTTTACACCCCTCTACTAGCCCACGCCTGGCAGCATTAGGCAGCATTAGGCAGCATGGAACCAATCGGGTCATGGTGTTGATCTGCTCCAGAGAGTCCTATTTTATTGGCATTGCTTCTCTGCATTTGCACATCTGTGTCAGCAATGGGTGCAACTTAATTAGAAGGAGTGTCCACAAACATTTGGACATACAGGCCTCCAGCTCTGGTGCTCATTGGTGGGATATAGGCTTCCATTATCTGTTAGCCACATTAGCTACCTGCCTTGTAGTTACAGTGCTAATGAGTGGAGCACCAGCTTCCATCATTCGTTAGTTACATTAGCGTCGTAGCCCCAGTGCTAATTGGTGGGGTATATGTTATCTCTGGCACAGAGCTCTGCGCTGTAGAGGGGAGGGAAACTGGTTAAATGTGATGTTTTCTTGCTGAACTATCACTTTAATGTGTATTTACGCAGACAGTGCAGCGTATAAATCCTTCCCCGGCTCACTGATCCGCTGAGTACCTGGTTCCTGTCTCTCTCCTCCCACCACCTGACAGCTATATTGGCCTCTCCGCGGTGATCTACGGCACAATGAAGTTCCAGCGTCTTTGTGCTAAAGTCAGCGTGTAGATACGTGTTAAGAGGGTTGCTTTTCCGTTTTACCGACCCTTATAAAGAAGCAGAGGGGGGTTCTCCCTGGCTCCAGATGGAAATGGTGAGGTTTACAGTCTGTAGCACAGCTGAAATGCAGAGGCTTAAAGGTTCTAGATGACAGTGAGTCTTCAGCCCTGTTCGGACGGGATGAGAAATCTCTGCATAAGTGGGCGTGGCTACTCGTCTCACACACTGCCGTCACTCACCACCATAAATGTGATGATAACCAATAATCTTATGACCCAATTTGGGCCGCCAATTACCCAACCCAACCCATCGCACGCAATGCCCCCTGACACCAGTGAGGGCGGACTAGTACACGGACTAGTACACGCCCCCTCCGATGCACAGTTAAGCCACTCATTTTTCGAACTGCTGCCGATGCAACGTCACCAGGCAACCAACCAACCAACCAACGCTCCTGCAGGGACGCGCCGCAAACCCGCCCGGCGTACCAGCACCAGCCTGCAGACGGCAGCGACGGCCAGCACCGTTACAAACCGCAGCCACCCTGGAGGGGCCTCGGCTGCCGATGGCTAGCAGCATGACCAGGATTAGAACCAGCAACCCTCTGATCATAGTCACAGCACCTTAGTCCGCGGGACTAACCTTCATGTTCATAACCCGTATGTAGGCTAAAGGCTACGCTAACAGTGACTTTCCAAAAGCTGCCAGCAGTGTTACATCTCTGAGGAGTCCTAAGGCTCGTCTTCTGGATTTGACTGAGTTTGCCACAGACTTGAACGAGCCGAGGTCTCTGAGCCATTCACGGTGAAACTCAGTGCCTCCTCAGTGCCACAGAATCAAGCCTATCATAGAGGGAGACATGTCCTCGTTTTTCAGACATGTCCTCGTTTTTCAGACATGTCCTCGTTCGCTTCTATTGCCACACATTCTGTTTCACAGCTTTATACTGTTTAAGCCCCGCCTTCTCACCACCACTATTGGTCTACCGATACTACATCCCAGCATGTACAGCAACCCTTGGTCAGACTGCTTCCTACCCCAGCCTGAACATACCTGAACACCACTGTAAAGAAATGCAGATCAGTCTGACTTTACCTGACTTTTTATTAGATTGGTGTATTTATTAATTCATTGATTAGATTTATCTGAAAAAAAAACCTGTTACCAGGTAACAGGGTGTTAAAATTAACTTCCCTATTTTATGTTAAAACGCAAGTTGAAATGAAAGGTTATTGAAATGCTATTTATTAGGTTATTATTTTGTTAAATGCCGCTCACCACAACATCCCAACTACGCCCGCGTGTCCCCAGTGTCCTCTTTTTAAAAAACATCTCAGACACTCCTGAACACCTGGATAGTTTTGCTCAAACTATCACTTTAAAAATGACGTAGGGAAATGATGAGGATTTATGGTACACAAAAAAAACAATAATATTGATATATATATATATATATATATATATATATATATATATATATATATATATATATATATATATATATATATATATATATAACCTATATTATATTTGACATATATACATATATATAAAATATAACCTATATAATACGTGACATATGTACATATATTATATATCACACATATATATATATATATATATATATATATATATATATATATATATATATAGAAGTGATATATATATATATATATATATGTGTGATATATAATATATGTACATATGTCACGTATTATATAGGTTATATTTTATATATATGTATATATGTCAAATATAATATAGGTTATATATATATATATATATATATATATATATATATATATATATATATATATATATATATAATATAACCTATATTATATTTGACATATATACATATATTATATATATGACCTATATTATATATGACCTAAATATATATATATAAAATATAACCTATATAATAATAATGTGACATATGTATATATATTATATATATGACCTAAATATATATAATAGGCCTTTAAGGTGTCAGTAGCTGACCTCCTGCTGGTTTATGGTTTTTTTTAGCAGATATTTACTCCATAATAACCAGTTTTGGCCCAAACCAGGGGCCTCTACTGTTGTCTGCAGGGGGCCGGAGTGGCTGCAGGTTTTCACTGCAACCAAGCAGGAGCTCATGTTTATTTCTGAAGGTGGACGGTTTGTAAATTCCTGTTAAAAAGCAGTTTTTATTACTTTTGTATTAAAATGTTCAGTGGTTAATTTAAATGTTCCTTATTTAACAGATGTTGTACTGATTTACAGTGCAGAACGGATCAGTAAAGACGTTTATATGGATGAATGTTGGGGAATTTTTCTTTTATATATATATATATATATATATATATATATATATATATATTGTTTTTTTATTATTATTTTGCAGAGAATGAAGAATTTCTCCTGCTGGGAATTCAGAGGAACTGATGCTGGTGTCATATTTACAGAGGTCTTTGTCAGAGGGGATAGATGTGGCAGGAGCAATCACAGTCAATATTTCCCCTGGGACGGAGGTGTCCTGTTTAATTCACACACACACACACACACACACACACACACACACACACACACACACACACATCACAATGTGGAAGTCACAGGTCTGAGATGGAGAGAGATGTAGAGTGGGTGGATCCGTAAGCCTTTCAGTCCGGATGAAATACGGAAGGCTCCTTCCCTGCCATTACGGTTCCTCAGGGACATGGGACAGGTGCTGAGGGTCCTGCAGTGACACCTGTTGTCAGGACTGTGTAACTGCACCTCCTAAAAATACTGGATACAATACAATAAATAAAGCATTTAAGTGAACAACGTATATAGCCATAACATTAGTACCACCTACCTAATATATACATTCGAGGTATGGACTCCACAAGACCTCTGTGTCCTGCTGGGGTATCTGGCACCAAGACTGATGTTAACAGCAGATCCTGTAAGTCCTTAATCATCAGTGCAGCATCATGTTGTGGAGATGCTGTTTCTCAGTGATGACTGAGTGAAGTATGGTGGAGGTGGTGGTGCAGCATCATGGTGTGGAGATGCTGTTCCTCAGTGAGGACTGAGTGAAGTATGGTGGAGGTGGTGGTGCTGTTTGTCAGTGAGGACTGAGTGAAGTATGGTGGAGGTGGTGCAGCATCATGATGTTGAGATGCTGTTCCTCAGTGATTACTGAGTGAAGTATGGTGGAGGTGGTGGTGCTGTTTGTCAGTGAGGACTGAGTGAAGTATGGTGGAGGTGGTGGTGCTGTTTGTCAGTGAGGACTGAGTGAAGTATGGTGGAGGTGGTGCAGCATCATGATGTTGAGATGCTGTTCCTCAGTGATGACTGAGTGAAGTATGGTGGAGGTGGAGATGCTGTTCCTCAGTGAGGACTGAGTGAAGTATGGTGGAGGTGGTGCAGCATCATGATGTGGAGATGCTGTTCCTTAGTGAGGACTGAGTGAAGTATGGTAAAGGTGGTGCAGCATCATGGTGTGGAGATGCTGTTCCTCAGTGATTACTGAGTAAAGTATGGTGGAGGTGGAGATGCTGTTCCTCAGTGAGGACTGAGTGAAGTATGGTGGAGGTGGTGCAGCATCATGATGTGGAGATGCTGTTCCTCAGTGAGGACTGAGTGAAGTATGGTGGAGGTGGTGGTGCAGCATCATGGTGTGGAGATGCTGTTCCTCAGTGAGGACTGAGTGAAGTATGGTGGTGGAGGTGGTGGTGCAGCATCATGATGTGGAGATGCTGTTCCTCAGTGAGGACTAAGTGAAGTATGGTGGAGGTGGTGGTGCAGCATCATGGTGTGGAGGTGCTGTTCCTCAGTGAGGACTGAGTGAAGTATGGTGGAGGTGGTGCAGCATCATGGTGTGGAGATGCTGTTCCTCAGTGAGGACTGAGTGAAGTATGGTGGAGGTGGTGGTGCTGTTTGTCAGTGAGGACTGAGTGAAGTATGGTGGAGGTGGTGCAGCATCATGTTGTGGAGATGCTGTTTCTCAGTGATGACTGAGTGAAGTATGGTGGAGGTGGAGATGCTGTTCCTCAGTGAGGACTGAGTGAAGTATGGTGGAGGTGGTGGTGCAGCATCATGGTGTGGAGATGCTGTTCCTCAGTGAGGACTGAGTGAAGTATGGTGGAGGTGGTGGTGCTGTTTGTCAGTGAGGACTGAGTGAAGTATGGTGGAGGTGGTGCAGCATCATGATGTTGAGATGCTGTTCCTCAGTGATGACTGAGTGAAGTATGGTGGAGGTGGAGATGCTGTTCCTCAGTGAGGACTGAGTGAAGTATGGTGGAGGTGGTGGTGCTGTTTGTCAGTGAGGACTGAGTGAAGTATGGTGGAGGTGGTGCAGCATCATGATGTGGAGATGCTGTTCCTCAGTGATGACTGAGTGAAGTATGGTGGAGGTGGAGATGCTGTTCCTCAGTGAGGACTGAGTGAAGTATGGTGGAGGTGGTGCAGCATCATGATGTGGAGATGCTGTTCCTCAGTGAGGACTGAGTGAAGTATGGTGGAGGTGGTGGTGCAGCATCATGGTGTGGAGATGCTGTTCCTCAGTGAGGACTGAGTGAAGTATGGTGGAGGTGGTGGTGCAGCATCATGATGTGGAGATGCTGTTCCTCAGTGAGGACTGAGTGAAGTATGGTGGAGGTGGTGGTGCAGCATCATGGTGTGGAGGTGCTGTTCCTCAGTGAGGACTGAGTGAAGTATGGTGGAGGTGGTGGTGCAGCATCATGGTGTGGAGATGCTGTTCCTCAGTGAGGACTGAGTGAAGTATGGTGGAGGTGGTGGTGCAGCATCATGGTGTGGAGATGCTGTTCCTCAGTGAGGACTGAGTGAAGTATGGTGGAGGTGGTGGTGCAGCATCATGGTGTGGAGGTGCTGTTCCTCAGTGAGGACTGAGTGAAGTATGGTGGAGGTGGTGCAGCATCATGGTGTGGAGATGCTGTTCCTCAGTGAGGACTGAGTGAAGTATGGTGGAGGTGGTGGTGCAGCATCATGATGTGGAGATGCTGTTCCTCAGTGAGGAGCATCTTGTTAAAACTGAAAAACTGATGGATGTGTAACGTACAGGGAGATACTGCAGTCTTTATTATATAAATGTGTGTGTGTGTTTGTGTGTGTGTGTTTGTGTGTGTGTTATGTGTGTGTAAATGGTCCATCTGCCGAATGCGAGCTCTGCTGAGGGAGATAGTGAACCCTCCGTCCTCCTGCTTTAATTAACCTGCAGTGGAATGAATGCAGCTCAGGTGCGTCTCTGTGTTTGGGGCTGAAGGCTAATCCCAGGCTTCTCTAATGTATCACTACTGCCCCCCAGTGGGGCACAGACGAAGCTACAGCAGATCAGGGGATTTTCTTTTCCATCCATGTCTATCAACACAATATGGACAAAAGTATTGGGACACCTGCTCCTTCACTGCATCTTCTGAAAACAAGAGTATTAAGAGAGTCGATCCTTAGTTATCAGGGAAGAAGACGTTCTACTAGATTCTGGAGCAGAACATTGCTGTGAGGATTTAATTGCATTCAGCAACCAGAGCTGTTGTGAGGTCAGGGTGCTGGATGATCACCACCCTGATCCCCAACTCCCCAACTCATCCCAAAAGTACTGGATGGAGCTCCTCCACCATCATTCCAGAGATCACAGCTCTTCCACTGCTCCACAGCTCCTCAATGCTGGGGGGCTTTATACCCCTCTACTAGCCCATGCCTGGCATTATTAGGCAGCATGATGCCAATAGGATTATGTTCTAGATGAGTCCTATTCTTTTGGCAGTACTTCTCTAGACTAGGGACTAGACTGTAAGCTGTATGTGTGTGTGTGTGTGTGTGTGTGTGCATTTGCACATCTGTGTCAGCAGTGGGTGCTTTAACTTAACATAGCCGAATGCATTCATTAGAAGTGGTGTCCACAAACTTTTGGACATTCGGAGGAGCAGAAATCAGGGCTTTCAGATCATGGTGTGCTTTAATGGCTTCAGTCCGATTCCTCATTAAGAGCTGAGCTCATTAACGAGCTGCACTGAGACCTAAAGCAGCCCAGCTGTGTTTGCATCGCACACCTCAGCCACAGCCAGATGTTTGGCTTTAATGAACAGCTCAGCTCCATCTGCAGCTCTTCCTACACCACCTCACGCCTCCACAGCAGCCCGTCAGACTCTGATAGGCGGAGTGAGATCAGGTCCGTCTGAGGCCGCTCTGGGATTCAGAGGGAATTTTTAACGAGGTGTTCTGTTCATCGGAAACATGAAGGTTTACCAACACACCTGCTCCTCCTCCTCCTCCTGCTCCACCTCCTGCTCCTCCTCCACCTCCTCCGCCGGCGCTCCTTCTGGAATCGGGGGGATTAGCAGGGAGTTTGTTCTCCTGCTGCAGTAACAGCGTGTACCCTTCTGGGAAGGCTTTAGACTAGGTGTTGGAACATTGCTGTGATGGAGATTTGATTGCATGCAGCCATCAACAGAGAGCATCAGTGAGGTCCGGTACTGATGCTGGAGGATCTTCAGTCGTTATGACTTAGCAGTTGGTTGATGGTTGAAAATCCATTGTTTGGGTAAAAACTGCAAAAACAAGTAAAATTCATTTATTCCATTTAATTAAACACACACACACACACACACACACACACACACAGTACAATAACAATGCCATAAAAGTTTTTAGTTACCAATTACGGAAGTTAGCAATAAAATACAGGAGAATTATGCAGTAAAATACAGCATTGTTTTGTAAAATACGGAATCAATACGGAATCACCTCATAAAATACGGAATCGTCCAATAAAATAATCTGTATTGATTCCGTATTTTACTGGATGATTCCGGATTTTTTTAGGTGATTCTGTAAAATACGTAATCATCCAGTAAAATACGTTATCAATACAGAATATTTTGCCAATTGACATCATATTGATTCCATATTTTACAGAACAATGATATATTTCACTGGATGATTCTGTATTTTATTGCAAACTTTTTACTGGACAAGACTGTATTTTATAGAACGATTTCCTATTTTACTGGGTAGTTCCAGAGTTTGTGGAAAGTTTCTGTACTTTACAGAATGATTCCGTATTTTACTGGATGATTCTGTATTGATTTCAGATTTTACTGGACGATTCCAGACTTTTTGAGGCGATTCTGTAAAATACAGAATCAATACGAAATTCTCCAGCTAAATATTCCGTATTGATTCCGTATTTTACTGGATGATTCTGTATTTTACAGATCCGCCCCATTAAATACTATTAAATTGTCCAGTAAAATATTCCGTATTGATTCCGTATTTTACTGGATGATTTCGTATTTTATGAGGTGGATCTGTAAAATCAATACAGAATATTTTACCGGACGACATCATATTGATTCCGTATTTTACAGAACAATGATGTATTTCACTGGATGATTCTGTATTTTATTGCAAACTTCCGTATTTTATCAGACAAGACTGTATTTTATAGGACAATTTCCTGTTTTACTGGGTAGTTCCAGAGTTCGTGGGAAGTTTCTGTACTTTACAGAACGATTCCGTATTTTACTGGATGATTCTGTATTTTATGAGACAAGACTGTATTTTGTATTTTACAGGGCAATTCTGTACTTTATGAGAAGTTTCTATATTTTACAGAGCGCTTGTGTATTTGACTCCGTATTTTACTGGACGATTCCGTGTTGATTTCAGATTTTACTGGACGATTCCAGAATTTTTGAGGCGATTCTGTAAAATATGGAATCAATACGAAATTCTCCAGTAAAATATTCTGTATTGATTCCTTTTACTGGATGATTCCATATTTTACAGATTTGCCCCATAAAATACGAAATCGTCCAGTGAAATATTCCGTACTGATTTCGTATTTTACTGGAAATTCTGTATTTTATGAGCTAATTCCATATTTTAGGCTATATCTAGCGCAGCCCAGTCGGGCCTAGCCTAGCTTTTAAGACTGTAACAAGAACGTACTGTTATTTGGTATTACCAAATCTGTGGGTCTTCCCAGTGTCCAGTCCCAGTGGAGGTTCTAGACCATTTGAACTGGGAGGACCAGGCAGGGACCAGTGACCTGAAATGTCAATGTTCAAATCCTTGTCTTTCTTCTTGTGACCTGCCTTACCTGACTTTCCAAAGAATAGCCCTTGGTCATCTAGTGTTCATGGTTCTTGGTCATCTTGAGTTCTGGTTCTGGTCACTAAAGGCAGCTCAGGAGGAGCACCATTCTCAGCAGGGCAGCGGCCAGGTCCTCTCCTCCTGCCCCCTGCTGTGTAGCAGTGGGTGGGCCCATGCTCTTCTTAGAAGGGCTTTAATCAATAACCTCGCTGTTGAAGCTCAGCCCGAAGTGCAGAACCTGAAATGAAGCAGAACTGACCGCTTGGCCAGGTTGGGCTATTTGTAAGGTTCTTTGCCTGGTTCTTAATGATGAGGAAATGCTGTAGATGTTATTTTTAAGAATGTTCTACAAAAAGATTCCACTGTTCAAGTTTTAAGAAGTATGGTAATATTTGATATTTATTATATATTATATATTATTATTATGATTATTTATTAATAATGGTGCAGTATGGGCTTTTCTGCTCTGCTCTGTACAGGTGTGATACAGGACTCGATGTGGAAAACAATGATCTAGATCTCAGTCCTGACTAATTTACACCAACAGATTAATTATTTATGATTTTTTATTTTATAATAATATAATTATTTTCTACTTTTATTTATAAATAAAACAAAACCACAACATGCTGCTCTCCTGTGGGAACGCTTTGCGTGAACTGCTGTACCCGCACGGACACCGTGTTGCGGTTGCACGGGCTGAGGGATGCGAGCCTATTTTGCGATGCTGCGGAAATAAAAGTAAGATTTTAATCAGAATTTCATATTTAATCCAGCTTTAATTATATTAATTCACACGCCTGGATCTGTGGCAGCTATTCTTAGTGTATGTAGTGTACTGTCAGCGCGTCTGTGTCGTTAAATAGCATCGTTGCTATCTAGCTAACCAGAATCTCTTCAAAGGGAATGTAGATACAGCTCTAATAATCATATATTATTTTTATTTAAGGTTATTTTATTATGTATTTATGGTGAAACTGTTTTTCTGTATATTTACGGTTTCCTGGTTGTTTTTAGGGTTATTGGTTGCTTCTGACGTCTGCAGGTAAGAGTCTGTACGATATGAACCGAAGCGTCATACCGTGATTAGTATTTATACCGCGATATTATACAGAGAACCTAAAGTATCGAGGTAGAAAAAATAATATTTAGAGACTTAAAACATTACTCTAGTTTACTAAATCATTTTTTAAAAATTTACTAAACAATTTCATCGATTTAAAAATATGTTCACCCAATTTATATATAAATCACCCCCTCAGTTTAATGAATTGTTCCCTTGATTTAATAAAGTCTCATAGTTAATAACTAATTTGATCATTAGTTTCCTCAATGTAATAAATAAATCATCCCCTCAATTTAAAGAGGCAGTCTGTAGGTTTGGGGGTTTGGGGGTTTGGGGATTTAGAGACCTCTCTGGTGAGAATATGTAATTGCATCGATTCTGCAGAAGAGCAGACTGTGCATTCTTCTTGTATCAGTGCCGTGGATGCTCAGGGAACCGGCAAACGTTGCTGGATCCTCTTTTAGAGGCTGTTCATTTGACGTAAGATAGTAAGTCAGGCCTGACATGGCCAGGAAAACTCCCACGAAAAACCTACCAGACCACTCTGTCTGTTTTTAGAGAGAGTATGTTGGGCTTTTGCAGGGATGGTCGAGCAGCACACTGGTACCATTCGTTTTTTATATATATATATACAGACTACTGGTTTCAGTTTAAATGACAAATCATAAGGACTGCTGCTTTAAAACATATGAATAAATTGTTCCTAATTACAAAAAAAACAGTTTCCTCAATTTAATACATTGATTTCCTCTATTAAAAATTCCTATATTAATCTGTATTAAAAATCTGTTATAAATATATAAGTAATATATGTAATAAACTGACGCCAGGCTCTATCTTAGATGGGTTGTGATGCTTGCTGCTATCTTACACCCCACCTACAGACGCCTTCCTCCTGCATCGGTTAAACAGCAGCGCTGCTTGTGAATATCTCTGCGCTGATGGGCGCGGTGGTCTCGAAATGAGGGGTGTTCAGGTCAGTTTGTGGAGTATTGCTGTGTATCTCGGCAACGGAAAACACAGCAGGAGCTCCACTGACTGACAACAGTCTAGACAGATGTTCGTCAACAGACAGACGCTCGTTGCTGTCTTGGCAGTGAATTGTCAACACAGGTGTGTGCAGCCCAGCGCTCGTAACCCCCCCCAACGCTTTACACCACTGACATATCAACCCGCCAAAGTCAGACAGACCGCACCTGGCTCTTAAAGGAAACGGCGAGAGACGCTCTGATTGATTAATTAAACATTACGCCCAAAGAAACACACCCCTGATTAATTAAGAGACTTGATTAAGAGACCGTGAGCATTGTGCAGGGTGTACGATGAAGCTCCTAGTGTCAACCCTTTGTTTCTCACCCTGTCTTCCTCCATGACCTGACAGCAGTGGGACGGCACGATGTTGACCGACATCCCCCGGGACGCTCTCCTGCGGCCGCTGACCCGGAATGAGGTGGTCGGCATGTTGGTGAGGCTCACCATCTTTGGAGCTGCGACGTACTACAGCATCAAATGGGTGGTGGAAGCTCTGGACCCGACACAGAAACAGAAATCACAGGCCAAGAAACGGGTAACCATGCCTTTATAATACACTGCATCCAGCACGTCTGATTATAAACAGTGATCTCCACCATTCTACCTCACCTCAGTGCAAATCCCTCACCTCACAACTCCCATGATTACACTGTAGGAAGCTTCTTAGAGTCTCGAGAGGTCTCAGATTTCACCCTCCTTCTTTTAGACTCAGTTATTTAGTATTGCTATTTAAGGACTCATATCATACATATTACTGTTCACTCTCCAGAACATATTTGGAAATCTTGGAGCTGAAATTACTATAAAGTAAAATAATTAAGTAATTGTTATAATTTATTAATTTTTACCCCATTTTCCTCCCAATTTGCAAGGCCAGTTCAGAATCAGAATCAGAATCAGAATCAGAATCTCTTTATTTCACCAAGTATGTTACCCATACAAGGAATTTGTCTTGGTGAGAGCAACACGCATGACAAGTAACAAAGAAACACAGAACACGGTCTTAAACTAAAGGAAAAATGACACTAAACAATAAATAGGGTAGGGGATAAATTAAAAAAAGTAGAAAGTACTAAAGGTAATAAAGGTAATAAAGAGCTGAAAAATATATTTACAGAAAAGAAAAGAACATCTGTACAGGTGTGCAAATAGTCATAGTGCAAAATAGGCAGAGTGCAAATAACTGTTCAGTCCGGTTTGGTACAGTTCAGTTGTAAGTTTAGAGGTTTACAGTGGGAGGTGACCACTGTGATTACCCCATCCACAGTTACCCCATCCCCGTTCATGTGAACTTCCCCCATCACTAGCAATGCCCTCAACCCTAGGAGGCTGAAGACTAGCACATGTAGCACATGAGCCAGCCATGGCCTCTTTTCCCACTGCTGCTGATGCAGCATCGCTAGGTAGCCGCCACACTCTGAGGAAAGCCCGGCTCCCCAGCTCCGATACAGCAGCTAACTGATGCCTGTGCTGACCAACATCACACTAGGAGTGATGCTGAGGGGAGGAAGTGACATCAGCTGCAAAACTTTTTTACTTAACTCGATCCTGTTGTACTTGAAGATGTGCTTTGCAATTCCTGTCCACACTGTCCACACGTTTCCTCTTTTGAACACCGTGCTGTTACTGTCTCTTCTCCCACTAGACTCACATCATTGTTCTCTATCGTCCTCCTGGTCCTTTGGGCAATTTTGTCGATGAACTGGATGTTCTCTTGAGTGGACTCCCTGTTGACGCCCCACTTATTCTACTCGGCGACTTCAACCTTCCATCAGAGAAACTCCAGTCTTCATGCCTTCTCCCAATCCTATCCTCTTTTGATCTTGCGTTCAACCCGTCTGCACCAACACACAGAGCAGGAAACACTCTGGACCTGATCTTCAGCAGACCTGTCCCTGCTCTGGATGTGGCTGTGACTCCTCTGGACTTCTCTGATCACCACTTTCTCTCCTTCTCACTCTCCCTCTCTGCTCCTTCAACCACCACCTCTGCAAGCTCTTCCACCGCTCTTCACCGCAATCTTCGCTCTGTTTCCCCCTTAGCTCTTGCCTCAACTGTCCTGACCACTCTTCCCCATCTTGAATCTTTCTCCTCTCTCCCACTAGAAACTGCTACAGACACTCTCCTCTCATCTATCTCCACCTCTGTCGACCTTCTCTGCCCTTTCTCCCCTAGGTCAACACATTCTTCTCCACCTTCCCTGTGGCTGTCAGATGTTCTCCGCAACAACCGTAGAGAGCTAAGACTGGCTGAAAGGAAGAGGAAACTGGAAGCATCCACATCTGACCCACGTTCACTCTTCCCCATCTTCTCCTCTCTCCTCAACCCTCCTACTCCCCCACCTCCCACTACCCTGTCTGCAAAAGATTTTGTCTCCTTCTTTGAAGAAAAGGTTGACAAGATCCGCCGATCTTTCCCCCCCTACCTCTACCCCCCTCTCTAGGCACTGCCCTCCTCCTCCCTCTTCTCTGACCTGCTTCTCTACTCTTTCCACAGATGACCTCCTACATCTTCTCACCTCCAATAATCCTACCACCTGTCCACTAGACCCTGTTCCATCCCCTCTGTTCCAAACAATCGCTCCAAACCTCCTTCCCTTCATCTCCTCTATCATAAACAGCTCTTTGTTGTCAGGTCAGGTACCATCTGCCTTCAAGTCTGCCAGAGTCGTGCCCATCCTAAAGAAACCAACTCTGGACAACTTGGACATCGGCAACTACAGACCTATCTCTCTTCTCTCTTTCCTCTCAAAGATTCTCGAACGTTCTGTCTACAACCAACTGTCTCTCTTTCTCACTCTGAACAATCTTCAGGACCCCCACCAGTCTGGCTTCAAAGCTGCACACTCTACTGAAACTGCTCTCATTGCAGTTACAGAGAAGCTCCATGCAGCTAAAGCTGCCAGACTGTCCTCGGTTCTGATCTTTCTGGACCTCTCCGCAGCTTTTGACACAGTGGACCACAAGATCCTCCTGTCTATCCTCGCCGGCCTTGGAATTACCGGCTCTGCATGGCGATGGTTTGCATCATACCTGCAGGGACGCTCATACCAGGTAACATGGCAGGGCGACACGTCCGCTCCTTGTAGTCTCTCCACTGGCGTTCCACAAGGCTCGGTTCTTGGTCCTCTTCTTTTCTCACTCTACACTCGCTCTCTTGGTAAAGTGATATCCTCCCATGGATTCTCTTACCACTGTTACGCCGATGACACTCAACTCATGCTCTCTTTCCCACCGTCTGACACACAGGTTTCTGCCCGTATCTCAGCATGCCTCACCGACGTCTCTTCTTGGATGGCAGCTCACCACCTCAAACTCAACCCCAGCAAGACGAAGCTGCTGTACATCCCAGGAACTGCTGGACCAAAAAACGATCTTGCCATCACCTTTAAGAACTCACTGGTCACTCCTTCTACAGAAGCTGGAAGCCTTGGTGTAGTGATGGATGATCAGTTATCGTTCTCAAGTCATGTTGCAAACGTAACTCGGTCCTGCAGATTCCTCCTGTACAACATCCGGAGAATTCCACCCTTCCTCTCTAGAGAGGCCACCCAGGTGCTCGTTCAGTCTCTCGTCACTTCCAGACTTGACCACTGCAACTCTCTTCTGGCTGGTCTCCCTCTGCGCACCATCAGGCCCCTGCAACTTATCCAGAATGCAGCGGCACGGGTCGTCTTCAATGTCCCTAAATTCAGCCCTGTCACTCCACTGCTGCGTTCTCTTCACTGGCTTCCTGTAGCTGCTGCCCGCATCAGATTCAGAACCCTGACTCTGGCCTACAAAGCCAAGACTGGACCAGCCCCTCCGTATCTGATGGCAATGGTCAAAAGCCGATCTGCACCAAGAGCCCTTCGAGCTTCAAGTACGGCTCTGCTCGACCCGCCATCCCTCAAAATCCGCGGAAGACAAGCGTCCAGGCTTTTTTCTGTCCTGGCACCAAAGTGGTGGAACGAGCTGCCCCTGGGTGTCCGAACGGCCGAGTCGCTCGCTGTCTTCAAACGCAGACTGAAGACCCACCTCTTCAGAGAGTACTTGGACGATTAGAGTACTATGGTCACCTTATTGTATTGTGTTTAGTAATGTCTAAGCTTAGAGGTATCCTTTGAATTATTAGTCTATTCTAACTAGCTGAGGCTTTTCTTGGGTAAATAGCAAAGCACTTTGTAAGTCGCTCTGGAGAAGAGCGTCTGCTAAATGCTGTATATGTAAATGTAAATGTACATCAACCATCAACCCACCCCCGAGAGAGCAAGGCCAATTGTGCTCTCTCTGACTCCAGCTGCTGATGGCGAAGCAGCATGACCTGGGATTCGACCCAGCGATCCTCAGATAATAGTGGCAGTGTAAACTGTGTCGTTCCATTTGTCTACTAGCGCCACCTAGTGGTTTGTTTTAAAATGATTTAACTCAGAAATCTCTCCGTGCGGTTAGACAGAGAGCTTCTCGTGGCAGTAACAAGACACAGCAAACATTTGGCAGGAGAGAAAATACTGTATACCTAACATAATATTCCAATTACAAACCAATTACAATTCCAGACAATAATGCCATGCTAATTTATTCAAATCAAGTCATAAATAAAGTAAAATTATTATAATTATTATAATTCTCTATTATCCCCATTATTTAACGCTCACTATTTAACAGTGTGGTGGTGAGAGAGTTCTGATATTTGACAGGTCTCTCCCTCTCTCCGCCTCTCACTTTCTCACCCTAACTCTCTTTCTCTCTCTCTCTCTCCCTCTCTCTCTCTCTCTCTGTCTCTCTCTCTGTCTCTCTCTCTCCCTCCCTCTCTGTCTCTCTCTCTCTGTCTCTTTCTTTCTCTCTCTCTCTCCCTCCCTCTCTCTCTCTCTCTCTCTCTGTCTCCCCCCCTCTCCCCCCCCCTCTCTCTCTCCCCCCCCCTCTCTCTGTCCCTCCCTCTCTCTCTCTCTCTCTCTCTCTCTCTCTCCCTCTCTCTCTCTCTCTCTCCCTCTCTCTCTCTCTCTCTGTCCCTCTCTCTCTCTGTCCCTCTCTCTCTCTCTCTCTCTCTCTCTCTCTCTCTCTCTCTCTCTCTCTCTCTCTATCTATCTCTCTCTCTCTCTCTCTCAGGCTGAGCTGCTGATGAAGCAGATTGGGGTGGAGGGGGTCAGTCTGAATGAGTATGAGATGAACATCGCCACTCACCTTGTTGTTCCTCGCAGTATGAAGGTAAACTAGACCCAAACCTCCTCAGGTTTACACCCGATGATACACTATGTGGACAAAAGTATTGGGACACCTGCTCATTCACTGTTTCTTCTGAAATCAAGAGAAGAAGACTTTCTACTAAATTTTGATCAGTGACAAGGTCATCGTCTTGGATGGATAATCACCACCACACCTCATCCCCATCACCACCATCACTCCAGAGAACACAGTTCTTCCCCTCTAGCCCACGTCTGCCAATAGGGTCATGATGTTGATCTGCTCCAGAGAGTCCTATTCTATTGGCAGTACCTCTTCTCTACAGGGACTAGACAAGCTGTGTGTGTGCATTTGCACATATGTTTCAGCAATGGGTGCAGCTTAAAGAAGCTGAATGTGTTCATTAGAAGGGGTGTCCACAAACTTTTGGCTGTTTAGTGTATCTATCATATCTGTGCTGTGTGTGTTCGGTGTTACTCTCCTCTGTTGCGATCCTCATGGTGTGATTGGCTGATCTCTGTTAAGGTGACCTGGAGGGATGTTGCAGGGCTTGATGACATCATCACAGAGATGCAGGACACGGTCATCCTGCCCTTCCAAAAACGGCACCTTTTCCGCGGATCCAAACTCTTCCAGCCTCCCAGAGGTAACGGGGATAGGAATGAACACCTGAGATCAAGATTTACACTAAACACATTGTAGTGCTCTTGCTGGCAGTTAAACATGCCTGGACGTAGTAGTTTGCAGAGTTTAGCAGAGCGTCTCTTTATGCCAACACCACAGCACCTCTCTGACTGGCCCGACTGAAGACCAGCTCTGACTGAGCTTGGTAAAGTAAAGGTGATGTACTGTCACTGTTTGTCACTGTACAGCGAAATGTGTCCTCCCATCTGGTAGTGAACACACACTCACACACACACATGTGTTAGGGGCAGTGAGTACACACACACACACACCCAGAGCGGTGGGCAGCCAACTCCAGCGCCCGTGGAGCAGAGAGCGTAAAGGGCCCAACAGTGGGCCCAACAGTGGCAGCTTGCCGAGCCCGGGAATCGAACCCACAACCCTGTTATCGATATCCGGCGCTCTAACCGCTGAGCCACCACTGCCCATTCTGGAGGAGGAAACATCCAGCCAGCAGGTTTAGCTCCTCCCACTCACAAGGGTCATACAGGTCCTGGAAAACCTGGAAAGTCATGAAAAATGAAAATGCTAAAATCCAGTACTGAATAATCCTATGTAATAATTCCAGTACTGAATAAACATAATTGATAAAAGTATTTAAAAGTAATGGGAAATATTGTAATGAGCTCCTGTTATCATTTTATATAATAAAACGCAAACTTTTATAGTAGCATCATTTCTCACTTGACCATCGCTGCCCGTATTTCATATGACCATGCACAGTTTGGGCCGTGGGATCATGAACGTGCGTTATGTTGTTATCTAGCTAGCCTGGTCAGTCTCTAGCCTGGTCAGTCTCTAGCCTGGTCAGTCTCTATCCTGGACTGTCTCTATCCTGGACTGTCTCTAGCCTGGACTGTCACTCAGCTACTAGCGTGGACTAAACTTATTACGTAAACAAATTACGAGAAAATTCTTGGTTTTTGGTACTTGAGAAGTCATGGAAAGCCCTTGAATTTGAAGTTGGTTAAAGTGTGTGACCCCTGCACTCAGGCCATGTACACATTAGCAACATTAGCGAGTGCCCTGAACACCTCAGCCAGCAGAGAGACACCACCTCTCAGTTTTCTACATTAAACTCCTCACCAAGACCCGGCACTGAGGGCTCTGATCCTCAAGGGTTCAGGAAGCCCTGCATTCACTCCGCTTCAGATTAGCTCCTGTTTGATTGGTCACCTCGTTAAAAGTGAGTTTTTCAGCTGGTGAAAGGATGATTGGTGGAGGATGATGGTGTTTTTTGTGGAGAATGTTAGTGCTTGATAGACAATGATGGTGTTTGGTGGAGGGTGATGGTGTTAAGTGGAGGATGATGGTGCCTAATAGATGATGTTGGTGTTTGGTGGAGGATGTTGGTGTTTGGTGGAGGATGTTGGTATTTGGTGGAGGATGTTGGTGTTTGGTGGAGGATGATGGTGTTTGATAGACGATGATGGTGTTTAGGAGAGGATGGTGGTGTTTGATAGACAATCGATGATGGTGTTTGCTGGAGGATGATGGTGTTTGCTGGAGGATGATGGTGTTTGCTGGAGGATGATGGTGTTTAGGAGAGGATGGTGGTGTTTGGTGGAGAATAGTGGTGTTTGTTGGAGGATGATGGTGTTTGATAGACGATGATGGTGTTTGGTGGAGGATGGTGGTGTTTGGTGGAGGATGGTGGTGTTTGGTGGAGAATGATGGTGTTTGGTGGAGAATGATGGTGTTTGCTGGAGGAAGATGGTGTTTGCTGGAGGAAGATGGTGTTTGTTGGGGGATGATGGTGTTCAGGAGAGGATGGTGGTGTTTGATAGACGATCGATGGTGGTGTTTGGTGGAGAATGATGGTGTTTAGGAGAGCATGGTGGTGTTTGATAGACGATCAATGGTGGTGTTTGGTGGAGGATGATGGTGTTTAGGAGAGGATGGTGGTATTTGATAGACGATCGATGGTGGTGTTTGGTGGAGAATGATGGTGTTTAGGAGAGCATGGTGGTGTTTGATAGACGATCAATGATGGTGTTTGGTGGAGGATGATGGTGTTTAGGAGAGGATGGTGGTGTTTGATAGACGATCGATGGTGGTGTTTGGTGGAGAATGATGGTGTTTGGTGAATAATTAACGGACTTCTATCCACAGGGGTGTTGTTATACGGCCCACCTGGTTGTGGAAAGACTTTAATCGCAAAGGCGACCGCCAAAGCTTCAGGATGTCAGTTCATCAACCTCCAGGCCTCCACTTTGACGGACAAGTGGTACGGCGAATCACAGAAGCTCACCGCCGCTGTGTTCTCATTGGCTGTCAAGCTTCAGCCCTGCATCATTTTCATCGATGAAATTGGTGAGCAGCTGGTTTGGTGTGAATGTTGGTAATCTGATACAGAAGAGAACTGAATTCATTTCCTCTGTAACAGCAGATAGATTCATATTTCTCAGATGGTTTTGGGGTTATGGGGTTTTGAGGTTATGGGGTTGATCTTTGAGGGTTATGGTCAAGTGAGGAGGTTTATCAGTGTTTTTTAACTGTATAAATAAACCCTTGCTTCTCTCTCTGCCCTAGATTCTTTCCTGAGGAATCGGTCCAGTCTGGATCATGAGGCCACTGCAATGATGAAGGCCCAGTTTATGAGTCTGTGGGACGGTCTGGAGACCGGAGCAAGCACTCAGGTCACCCACACATCCTCCCAGACCCCCAACCACACACATTGATTCCTCTGAAAACTGAAACTCCACTAGAGAAGCAAAATCAGAACACATTGCCTTTAAACACACAAAAAATAATTCATTTTGGCTGTGCTGTACTGCCAATAGAATAGGACTTTCTGCAGCAGATCAACATCATGACCCTTTTGGCTCCATGCTGTCTAATGCCAGGCGTGGGCTAGAGGGGTATAAAGCCCCCCAGCATTGAGGAGCTGTGGAGCAGTGAAAGAACTGTGTTCTCTGGAATGATGGTGGTGATGGAGCTCCATCCAGTACTTTTAAATAGAATGAGTTGGGGACGATGAGGTGGGATGGTGATCATCTAACATCCTGACCTCACTAACGCTCTTGTCGCTGAATGCAATCAAATCCTCACAGCAATGCTCCTCCTCCAAAATCTAGTAGAAAGTCTTCTTCTCTGGACAGTAGAGACAGTTACTCCAACAGAAGCAGGAGCAACTCTTTTAATAGCCTTGATTTCAGAAAAGCAATGAGCAAGTGTCCCAATACTTTTGTCCATTTGGCATATTAAAGCACACTGGTGAAAGAGTAATGGGCCTTAATTGTAATTAACACAAGCAAATTGTTTAGAGATGTTTATGTGCGTTTCTGTGCAGGTGATGGTGATGGGAGCCACTAATAGACCACAAGATGTAGATGTAGCTATTCTCCGAAGAATGCCCACAGCCTTCCATGTGGGACTTCCTGTGAGTTACACATACACAACCACAGTCATCCACAGAGAGTTCTCAGCATATACAATACATGGCCAAATGTATGCAGACACTCCTTTTAATTGGTCATTTAAGCCACTCCCATTTCCTACGGGTGCGTAACTTTTCAGTAATACATTGCATTTCTGTCTTGCTAGAGCTGCCCCAGTTCACAGTAAGTGCTGTTATTGTAAAGTGGAAATGCAGTGGAGCAACAAAAGCTCCAATTAGGGCCTGGCTGAGTTGTGGGTGGTACCAATAAACAAAAATATCATTAAATCATTGTATAAGTTTATATTTTAATTAATTCTTTTTTTAGTTTTTGTTAAACAGGTGTCTACAACCTGATATAGTGGTCAGTTCTTAATGGCCACACTTCTTAGCATAAAATAGGATACGTACTATAAAATTATATATAATTGATATATATTATAATTTATATAATAATTTTTTTTAAGCTTTTTAATGTTTAAAAAGGTTTGAATCATGAACGCTCTAATGCACATGTGATCCATAATCAGAATCCCCAGCTCCACTGCACCAGCTAACAGACGCCTGTGCCGGCCAACATCCCTTAAGAGTGATAAGGGGAGAAGGCGCCATCTACCCATCTACTGCCATCGTGCTCAGAGCGGCAAGGCTCGGCCTATAGCGGCAGCACGTTAGACCACACAACACATAAATCCTGGATAAACTGGAACACTGACTGTGATCCAGGCCTGATCATCCAACATTTGTGAGGCTGAATCCCATCAAATCTTTCTCAGACCATGTACCACACGGAGTGTCTACATACTTTTGGCCAGTGAAATAATTCCGTTTCCATTCCAAAAAAAATGCTTTAGTTAATTTACCATCTGTTCAGGATGATTAATTGATTATTGATCTGATATTTTGATTGATTTAGCTTGTTGTCTGTTTTACAGAACGCTGCTCAGAGGCAGGAGATCCTTCGACTCATCCTGTCGGGAGAAAACGTAACTATCTAGATGATCATAAGCCCTGCTTAACCAAAACGACTGTAAATAAGTGAAGAAATCCTCTGCAGATACTTTAGATAGATTTTAGACATCATTTCTGTGCATTTACTTAATTTAAACCATCATTTTCAGCTCAGTTAAGGTGGAATTCATCAGTTCCACCTTAAATCATCAGCTTCAGGATCATGCTGACGTTCCACTGACTGGAACAAGGAGAACGGCGTCTCCATCATTTCCATTCTGGGCCAGTGTCGTGACATATCCTGTCCACTCTGGCGTCATCTTACAGAAAGACCATTTAGGACCAATATGTTAGCCAGGCGATTTAGCTAGCATGCTACTGGTTAGCCAGCTGAGCTGGTCCACTCCCTCAACTGTATTAGCTAGCATGCTACTGGTTAGCCAGCTGAGCTGGTCCACTCCCTCGACTGTATTAGCTAGCATGCTACTCGTTAGCCAGCTGAGCTGGTCCACCCCCTCGACTGTATTA
The DNA here is from genome assembly GCF_030463535.1 of Salminus brasiliensis. Classification (NCBI taxonomy): domain Eukaryota; kingdom Metazoa; phylum Chordata; class Actinopteri; order Characiformes; family Bryconidae; genus Salminus; species Salminus brasiliensis. The sequence goes on from NC_132897.1 coordinate 1,014,522, forward strand.
GCTAGCATGCTACTGGTTAGCCAGCTAAGCTGGTCCACTCCCTCGACTGTATATAAAGTGTAATTTGTACTTACTGCAGTGGAGTAAAAGCTAATTACACTCCCCACCTGTAGAGGAAGCCCAAGAGCAAAAAAACAACAACACTGCTTTCAACAGATAAGGGAACAAAAGACACGTATGTGCCATAAATGTAATTTATTATGAGGATGTGGCGTATTTACATTAACAGCATCAACTATACATGGAGCTTAAGAGGGGGGGGGGCCCAAACTTTTGCTGCATGTCAGAGCTTTTCAGCTCTGGTGTGTGTGTTTGTAAATCTCTCTGGCTGTGTGTGTGTGTGTTCTCAGCTGAGTAATGCGATTAACCTGAAGGAGATAGCGGAGAAGACTGAGGGCTACTCGGGCAGTGACCTGCGGGAACTCTGCCGCGACGCCGCCATGTACCGTGTCAGAGACTACGTCCGAAAACAGCAGATGAGACAAATCGCTCAGCAGTTTCAGCTGGACGAGGAAGAGGAGTATGTTCTCAGGCTTTGACAGTTTAAAGTATGTGGACTGTATCAGGGTGACGGAAAGTGGTCTTTATAGAGGTAAGCTTTGCTGGAGTCGTTGTTCCCCTCTGGCATAAATAACTCTTGGGGCATCACTGTTATGCTTTTGGGAGCCACCCTATGAGCGGTACCCTCTTACACTCTTGCACTCTGCTACAGCTGACTGGTGTGCTCGCTTATTTAGCCGTCCCGAGGTCATTCCAGTCCAGGGTGGTCATAATGTTCTGATATGACTGAGACAGTGGGCGAAGGGTGGTAGCATCTCAGAAACCATTAGCCGTTAGCCGCCGTAGTACAGGTGTACCGAGAATGGACCCAGAATGGAGAGCCTCCCAACCGCATAACAGTAGAACCCCAGGGGCCGTTGATGCCAGAGGGGGACGGCGGCGACTCCGGCGAGAGGCACAGAGCAATCGACGCTCTACTGTGGAGCAGCTAACCTCTATAATGCCCACCCTCCATCACCCTGATACAGTCCTTACAGTCATCCAAGCCACTATTAGCTAGCCCACAGTGACAAAGTGATTTATTAACAATCGAAATGGAAAATATCACATGTGCACAAGTGTGCACGCCCCTTGATATGACGCCCTCCTGTGGTAGATTCAGTTGATTAGACATGACTGGGGATTGCTAACACCTGCCTATATAAGGTTTCCAGAGCATATATCATCTGCAGAGCTCAGAAAGAGGGTAGTGTCTCCCAAAGAGCACAGTGGCCACCGTCATTCATACCAAGAATCTTCCTAGTGACCGCTGGAGGAAGACAGGCCTTGACCAGGGAGCCAAGCAGGAACCCGAGGGTCACATTAACAGAGCTCCAGCGTATCCTTGTGGAGATGGGAGACCCTTTCAGAACCATCCAGGCAGCTCTCCACAAATCACGCCTTTCAGGTGGAAGCCACTCCTTCTTTTTGAGTTTGGACTCTGGACTCTCAAACCATGAGAATCAAGGTTTTGAAGAAAGAAAATGAAATTTGACTTTTTGGCCTGAATACCAAGATTCACGTCTGGAGGAAAGCAGGCACCACTCATCACCTTGCTAATGCCATCAGGTGACTAGTCCTGATAGAGGGAAAGATGAATGGAGCTCAGTAAACTAAGATTATTGGGAAAAACAAAACTTGCTGGGGTGGAGGTCTACCTTCCAACATGACAGCGACCCAAAGCACACAGTCAAGAGAACAATGGAGGAGCTTCAGACAGAGCCCAGACCTGCATCCCAATATATTCCACCTGTGGAAGGAGTTGCAGGGATATGCCAAGAGAAGTGGGCAACAAGTGTGCTAAGCTTGTAACTTCTTTCTGAAGACGCCTTGAGGCTGTAATTTGCTGCCAAAGGTGCATCAACCCAGCATTAGGCTCAGAGTGTGTACAGATATCTAACCCCTTTAGATGTTTGTAGATGTTTGAGGCGAAAAATGAACTTTGTTGTAGAATAAGTCTGTAGATATATTTATAGATATTTATAAAAAAAGATGAAAGGGGTGTGCAGACTTGTGCAGATGTGTATGTGTATTTGGGATATATATATATATATATATATAGTGTTGTATTTATTTAAATGTACATGGACATTTCCCCTAAAATAGCTATTTAGAGTATTTATTATTTATTTTTTATTTATTTGCAGAAAAGACAACTACTCAAAAACAGCTGCTCAAATAATCCGAAGAAATTATAATTATAATGTAAAGAAGTTATTATTCAGATCATTTATTCGTATTATTTGAGCAGCTGTTTTTGAGCAGTTGTCATTTCTGCAAATAAATAAATAAATAAATAAATACTCTAAATGGTAAATATTTTTATTTGGAATTTAGGGGAAATGTTGTCCATGGTTTATAAAATACAACACTAATGTTCATTTCCCTAAAACACACACTGCCTAGAAACAGTAAAACCAGAGAAACTGATCATGTAGGGTGGTCTCTTCAATTTTTCCAGTACTAATATCTGAGCTTTAAGAGCATTCAGAAATCACTATGGTGAAATAACCTTGACGGCCAATCACAGCTCTCATGTCTCGGCCGGCTCTCCACTAGTCTTTCACATTACTGTTTCACACTATTTTTTTTTTTTTTTTTTAGGTATTTTTGTCCCCAAATTCATTAACATGCCCTTTTTGTTGCTTAACGTGTGTCTGACTGTCTGTCTGTCTGTGTGTGTAGGCTGGTGGACGGTGCCCGGCTGCGGCCGGTGACTCAGCTGGACCTGCTCTTCGGACTGGATAAGATGAAAGAGTCAAAACAAGCTACAGTCACAGCTAACCTCAGAGAAGTGCCCCTGGACTGAACACACACACACATACACACTTCTCACTGTCTTCACATCAGTGAACATTCCTGTTTTAAAGGAATAGCTCTGCAAAAAATCAAATGACCTCTTACTGCGACTGTAGCCCACAGTGCGACACACTTCCACACAGTGTTTCATAACTGAGTACAGTTAAAGGCCGATCCCATCGATTTCCCTAAATTCAGCATAACTCTGTGTATAAGAGGAGCTCATTCAGAGTCAGGCTCAGTGTAGAGAAACTGACCCACTCTGATCTCTCTACAGTGGAGATGAATGGAAGCAGGTGTCGGTCGGCATAACAACACCGATACAGCCCATAATTTATTTCCTATCCAAACCCACCAGTGCAGGTCTTCTAAGTTTTATATGGAATGATGATGATGATGATGATGGTAAAATAGTGAATAGAGAATCTGAACTAATCCAGTTTTCTTTAGGGACTACTTTCTGTAGCCGCACTACACCCTGCAGCATGTATCCCTCCACCATTTTAATGATCTGGTTCTAAAAGCAGGTTCTAGAGCCGAACTCTTCTCAGAACTCTGGTAGAACCGTGTCTCAGGCATCAGGCAGCGTCTTCATCACCATTAGGTGAAGAATTTTCTGTGAGGAGCTTTTATTATTAGAGCTTCAGACGTCTGCTTCCCTTCACCTCCACTGTAGAACCACAGCTCTGACTGGGGGAGGTTATCTAGAACCGAGTGTTTCACACCAAACCCCCCCAAACCTCCTCTCTGATTGACTCTGTTCACATTTTAATCAGAAAATGATTCAAATGAAGGCCTGCTAAATTAGTTAGTTAAATTAGCCTCGTAGCTCCAGTGTAAAACTCTAAAAGCACATGCTGTGGCTACATCTGGAGGAAGGGGAGCAAACGCAGACATTTGTCTGTTTGATTTTTTGCTGATCTATAGCTTTTTTTTTAAAAAAACACGGAAGTGGTAAAGCATTAACCCTTCATTTCACATATCCGTGAGTTCTCTCAACATTGCCCTAGACCAGCCAGAAGCCCAGAGTCTGCATGTACTGTACCTTTTATGACTATGGATTGTTACAAATGATGTAATGAGAGACTAAATAGTTGGACTTAGTGGTAAGAATGTGTCCCTCATATATATTAGCACATACCGTGTCAGTGTTTAGCGTATTATTGTGTTGTATGTCGTTGTATTGTGTGCACTAAAGAGAATATCTGCCAAATTTGACAAACGTAACAAAAAAATCATTTGTTTTATGCAATAAATTAAAAAGTTACAAGCTTTCCTTAATTCTTAAACTAGGCCTAGACAGTTCCCAGTGTTAAGTAAAGCCTCATTTAGCACAAATTTAAAAACTAATTCAGTTTATTTATTGATTTATTTCATGCAAATCAAATAAAGACACAAAGGCTGCGTTCACATTACCAGACTGAAGTCACTCAAATCTGATTTCTATTAATCTATCTACCTGTCTGTCTATCTACCTATCTACCTGTCTATCTATCTATCTATCTATCTATCTATCTATCTGTTTATATGTCTGTCTATCTATCTGTCTCTCTGCCTATCTGTCTGTCTGTCTCTCTATCTATCTATTTATTTATTTATCTATCTATCTACCTACCTGTCTATATATTTATCTATCTATATGTCTGTATGTCTGTCTATCTACCTATCTATCTACCTGTCTCTCTATCTACCTGTCTATCTGCTGTCTATCGGTCTATCTATCTATCTGTCTATCTGTCTATCTATCTATCTGTCTATCTATCTATCTGTCTATTTGAGTGTCTGTCTGTCTATCTATCTATCCATGCATCCATCTATCTATCTCTCTGTCTCTCTCTCTGTCTATCTATCTATCTGTCTATTTGAGTGTCTGTCTGTCTGTCTATCTATCTGTCTATTTGAGTGTCTGTCTGTCTATCTATCTGTCTGTCTATCTATATCTGTCTGTCTGTCTGTCTGTCTATCTATCTATCTATATATATACTACTACTACTACTAATAATAATAATAAAACATGTAGCAAAGGCAATCTGTTGCTGAATCGGTCCCTGTGTTGCTGCCGCTGCTTAAGAATTTGCGGTACAGGAATTGGAGGCGTGCCACTCCCTCCGTCTACACACCCGACAAGAGGGAGGGAGAAATGAGAAAGACAGGGAGGAAAGGAGAGAGACCGGCAGGTTAAACTAACTGCAGTTAAGTTCAAGAGGTTTCACAGGTAAAAAGGACGATCACAGAGTAACGCGAAGCCCGTTGTTCACCATACACACCGCGCAGCGTCCACACCTACACAGATGCCAGCACCGCCCATCAGCACCATGCAGCTCCACCGGGCACCATGCAGCACTCTCACAGTACTACATTCAATTCAAGCCATATGGAGCCACAGAAAGCCACAGTACATCAGCTGTGACTGGGAATTTACTCTGAGAGCAGCAGCCAAGCTTTTAGTATCACGGATCTCCTTAATGCTGAGAAGGCAAAAATGGGCCGAACTCTGAAAGTCTATTCCATTGGTCAGGTCGTCCACAATTATTTGGACAATGGACAAACTAGAAACAGACAAAAAAGGAGATACCTGCTTTTCATTGGACGGCAGCGTTTTGAGATGGAATACAGTTTTATTGTATTTCATCTCATCTTTGATATTTCCCAATTTTAGCACATGTTCTCAATCAGGTCAGCTGATGGATACAGATCACTTCCATTTATCAAGGTGGCCAAATCAAAATGACGGAATTGATTAGTGAGGCTCGTAATGTGAACGTAGCCCAGTATTCCCCTACATGACCCAAACTGACCTGTTCCACAGTTACTGAACCTCCCAGATTAGGCAGTTGTAGAACCGCAGTCTGGTTGAATGCTCTGGATGGCGAATGCTGGGGGTCTGTCTGTCTGGGGGGTCTGTCTGGGACAATATAAATAAAATGTAAAACCCCACTCTGGTTATTTCCACATGGTGATCTGTTAGCGGGACAGGCTTACACTCAACCACCGCTGCCTGGAGCTGATCTTAATGCTGGACTATATGGACGAAAGTATTCGGACACCTGCTCATTCATTGTTTCTCATTGTTTCTACTAAAATCAAAGGGAATTTTGTTGGAGGAACTGTCTCTACTGTCCAGAGAAGAAGACTCTCTACTAGATTCTGGAGGAGGAGCATTGCTGTGAGGATTTGATTGCATTCATCAACAAGGATGCTGTGAGGATGAGAATGATCACCATTCTACCTCATCATCCCCAACTTTCCAACTCATCCCAAAAGTACTGGATGGAGCTCCACCACCATCATCATTCCAGAGAACACAGTTCTTCCACTGCTCCACAGTTCCTCAATGCTGGGGGGCTTTATACCCCTCTAGCCCACGCCTGGCATTATTAGGCAGCATGGAGTCAATAGGGTCATGATGTTGATCTGCTCCAGAGAGTCCTATTCTATTGGCAGTACTTCATCTCTACAGAGACTAGACAAGCTGCACATGGTTCTGTATAGTGCCAAAAAGAGTTCTACAGCTGTTTTATACACTACCTGACCCCTTTAAGGAAAAGTGTTCTGTATAGTACCAAACGGGTTCTACACTTTAAGAAAGAAGGGGTTCTATAGAGTACCTTTTTTTGACTGGTAACAAAAGTGGAACCATTTTTGGTTAAAGAACCATGTGCAGAGGGTTTCCATCATATCCATCATATCATTCAACCAAGGAACCAGTCATTAACCTAGACATTCAGATAATTGTTGGTGTCAGAACCACAGAACCCTATTTTCAGGGTGTCTAAGCTTAGCAGTAAGCAAACACTTTTTAATATAGCCCCATTAAAAGTACGTTAAATAAAATACAGCAGGTTCTCTATTGCACAAAAAACTTTCAAAGCTGTCACAGTTCCACACAGAACCCTTGTCTTTGGAAATAATCGCTGAGGAACCTGTTTTTAGGGTGCAGAATATGAATTTCTAAGTAGTGTGGCTCTGGAGTTGCGAGCAGTGCCCACAGGGTGGTGCTGTTGTCACATTTAATCACTGATCCTCTGTTCCACCAACAGTGTGAGAACGGAGAACAAGAGAACCCAGTAGAGAACATAATGTTGGGGGACGTTTTAAAATACCTCAATTTCTCCAGTTATTTATGGTACAAAGGAAAGTGCTGAACTGCCAGAAGTTGAAAAATAATGGACATTTCAGAATGATACAAGAAGGCCTCTCTCAGGGAACATGCAGTGGGCTTACAACTGAAAGCCGTTCTGCAGCAATCAGTGGTTGATTAAGTCTAGAAAGCTGGTGCTCCCAATTCCTACAGGTGTTCCAGCTTTTCTTGATTGCGTGCGGCCCTCTCTGTCTGCATATAAGCAGTGCTGGAACTCGCTGTGGTACCATGCCCTCGGCAGCATCAGTGGAACGGTAGCTGTTGACAGGCCATCCTACAGGGGACTTTCCAAGAGAGTCCAGGTGTCAGTGAGTACCGTTTACTTCACCTTCAGAAGGCACTCAAAGACTGGGGGAAGCTGGAGACTGGAAGAGGTGGTTGGTGTAGCGCAACAGATAACACCACTACCTACCACCACTGAGCTACGACACCATGTGGGAGACTGGGGTTCGACTAGGCTGCGCTACCAATAAGAGTCCTTGGGCAAGACTCCTAACACTGCACTGACCCACCTCTGTAATACCAGTGACCTTGTAAGTCACTCTGGTGAAGAGTGTCAGCTAAATGACATACATGTAAATGTAAAGGTCTGGCAGACCTCAGGGGTCAATCAGGGGTCATATGGGTTCTGAAAAACCTGGAAAGTCATGGAAAATGAAAACGCCAAAATCCAGTACTGAATAATCCTTGGAAAATAACATAATTGATAAAAGTATTTAAAAGTAATGGGAAATATTGTTGTTATTATTATAATAATAATAATAATAATAATAATAATAATAATAATATATATACAAACTTTTATAGTAGCATCATTTCTCACTTGACCATCGTTGCCCGTATTTCATATGACCATGCACAGTTTGGGCCGTGGGATCATGAACGTGCCTTATGTTGTTATGTGCTAGCTAGCCTGGACAGTCTTTGGTCCAGGAATTTGAAGTATTCTGGTACTTGAAAAGTCATGGAAAGTCCTTAAATTTGAAGTGGGTTGAAGTCTATCAACCCTGTGAACCTCAGGACAAATGTCTGGGCTTGCGAGATGGTGTCTAACAGGACAACAGCTTCAGGCTCTGCGTAACCGTGCTCGTAGTAAACAAGACTCCGTTCCAGCTGTGAAGAGAAGACTTCGAGCCGCAGGTCTGACAGGAAGCCAAGACGTCAGGATAAGACGAAGAGGCCTGCCTGGGCCGTGAAACCCCGCCCCTGGACTACCGAAGACTGGAAGGTGGTTTTATGGGCTGAGGAATCGAAATGTGAAAACTTCGGTTCATCACGCAAGATCTGTGTACGCCCTCGAGTAGGAGGAAGGCTGGTTCCACAGTGCGTGACGTCAACTGTCAAACATGGTGGAGGGAGTGTGCTGTAGATTGCTAAACGGGTAGGGGGGGCCAAAGTGCTGTAGATTGCTAAACGGGTAGGGGGGGCCAAAGTGCTGTAGATTGCTAAACGGGTAGGGGGGGCCAAAGTGCTGTAGATTGCTAAACGGGTGGGGGGGCTAAAGTGCTGTAGATTGCTAAACGGGTAGGGGGGGCCAAAGTGCTGTAGATTGCTAAACGGGTGGGGGGGCTAAAGTGCTGTAGATTGCTAAACGGGTGGGGGGCTAAAGTGCTGTAGATTGCTAAACTGGTGTAGATTGCTAAACGGGTGGGGGGGCCAAAGTGCTGTAGATTGCTAAACGGGTAGGGGGGGCCAAAGTGCTGTAGATTGCTAAACGGGTGGGGGGGCTAAACTGGTGTAGATTGCTAAACTGGTGTAGATTGCTAACCGGGTGGGGGGGCCAAAGTGCTGTAGATTGCTAAACGGGTAGGGGGGGCCAAAGTGCTGTAGATTGCTAAACGGGTAGGGGGGGCCAAAGTGCTGTAGATTGCTAAACGGGTAGGGGGGGCTAAACTGGTGTAGATTGCTAAACTGGTGTAGATTGCTAACCGGGTGGGGGGGCCAAAGTGCTGTAGATTGCTAAACTGGTGTAGATTGCTAAACGGGTGGGGGGCCAAAGTGCTGTAGATTGCTAAACGGGTAGGGGGGGCCAAAGTGCTGTAGATTGCTAAACGGGTGGGGGGGCCAAAGTGCTGTAGATTGCTAAACGGGTGGGGGGGCTAAAGTGCTGTAGATTGCTAAACTGGTGTAGATTGCTAAACGGGTGGGGGGCTAAAGTGCTGTAGATTGCTAAACGGGTGGGGGGGCTAAAGTGCTCTAGATTGCTAAATGGCTAGGGGGGCCAAAGTGCTGTAGATTGCTAAACGGGTGGGGGCAAAAGTGCTGTAGATTGCTAAAGTGCTGTAGATTGCTAAACGGGTGGGGGGCTAAAGTGCTGTAGATTGCTAAACGGGTGGGGGGCTAAACTGCTGTAGATTGCTAAACGGGTAGGGGGGGCCAAAGTGCTGTAGATTGCTAAACTGGTGTAGATTGCTAAACGGGTGGGGGGCTAAACTGGTGTAGATTGCTAAACGGGTGGGGGGCTAAAGTGCTGTAGATTGCTAAACGGGTGGGGGGCTAAAGTGCTGTAGATTGCTAAACGGGTGGGGGGCTAAACTGCTGTAGGCCGAATTGGATGGCTCTGCTGTAAAATCCAAGAAGTGGCTCCACCCTCCCGAAGGCTGCTCTCCATCCAGCAGCATCTCCAGCTTCTCAGAGCCTCAGGGCGTTCCTCACCGCGCTTCCCGGACCTTTTCCTTTGCCACTCAGCTTCCAGGTCAGCGCTCCAGACCGGAGGAGCTGAGTCCCCGGCGTTCACCTTCTGAGGGTATTATTGGCTCACAGCTGCGGAGGCACGGCAGCGTGTTTGTTCAAGCACTCAGAATGATTAAAAAGCCTCTCAGAAATCAGATCAATTAAATCAGGAGAATGAAGCGGCTCACGCTGTATTGATGGAACTAATGACCCCCCACCCTCAACCCATCCCCCCAATAAATATGAATCAGCGGAGACTACACCACCCATCTGAACATCCTACCGGCTGAGAGGCTTCTCATACTGCTGTTGGAGGCTGGACAGGTGCTTTACACTCGAGGATTAAAGGATCCATATCATGAGAATAAAGGAATATAAATTAATATATTATATATTATAATAATCCACTGTTTTTGTGATGTCACAGCCACAGCCCTTTCCATGTCTCCACTCATTGGAGTACTTTTTAAATGGGACACAGCCAATCAGAACAGAGGTTCTGTTTATATACAGTACACTAGCTGGACAAAAGTATTGGGACACCTGCTCATTCATTGTTTCTTCTGAAATCAAGGGTATTAAGGGTTGATCTGCTTCTGTTGGAGTAACTACTTCTTCTACTGTTCAGAGAAGAAGGATTTCTACTAGATTTTGGAGAAGGAGCATTGCAGTGAGGATTTGATTGCATGCAGAGCTTTACTGATGTCAGGATGTTGGATAAATATTCACTATCCCACCTCATCATCCCAAACTTATACCACCCCAAAAGTACTCACCACCATGATTCCAGAGAACACAGTTCCTCCACTGCTCCACAGCTCCTCAATGCTGGGGGGCTTTATCCCCCTCTAGCCCACGCCTGGCATTATTAGGCAGCATGGAGCCAATAGGGTCATGATGTTGATCTGCTGCAGAGAGTCCTATTCTATTGGCAGCTAAAGTATCTAATGCATTCAATATAAGGGGTGGCCACAAATATTTGGACATATTGTGTATATTAGGCACAGTAATTGCATTTAAATGTACATGTACACTACCAGTCAAAAGTTTTAGAACACCCCAAATTGCAAAATGCAGTTTAATGTCCCAGCTCGATGGGGTTTAGGTCTGGAGAATGTGCTGACCACTCAAGGGTTTTTAAGCTTACCTTTAGTAGTAGTAGTTCTGGCATAGCTTGGACATATGTCTTATATTTGGGTCATTATTGTATTGCAGGATGAACCCCTGACCAACTAGGTGCATACCGGAGGGTACTGCACGGTTCAGCAGAATGCTGTGGTAGCCGTTTTGGTTCAGGGTGCCTCTCTCTCTGTACGAGTCCAGCAAAACAACCCCAGACCATCACACAGCTTGTCTAGTCCCTGTAGAGACGTACTGCCAATACAATAGGACTCTCTGGAGCAGATCAACATCAACCTATTGGCACCATGTTTAATGCCAGGCGTGGGCTAGAGGGGTATAAATGTTCTCTGGAATGATGGTGGTGCTCCATCCAATACTTTTGGGCTTTTGAGTTGGAGTGGTCATCATCCAACATCCTGACCTCACTGATGCCCTTTCTCTGGATGCAATCAATCCAAATCCAATCCAAAATCTAGTAGAAAGCCAAAAAGCCCTCTTCCCTGGACAGTAGAGAGAGTTCAGTAGATAACAACAACGGCTGGAGCTGGGCTAGATTAGTGGTCTAATGGGCTAGCTAGCAGAACTACAGGAGCTGGGCTAGATTAGTGGTCTATTGGGCTAGCTAGCAGAACTACAGGAGCTGGGCTAGATTAGTGGTCTAATGGGCTAGCTAGCAGAACTACAGGAGCTGGGCTAGATTAGTGGTCTAATGGGCTAGCTAGCAGAACTACAGGAGCTGGGCTAGATTAGTGGTCTAATGGGCTAGCTAGCAGAACTACAGGAGCTGGGGCTAGATTAGTGGTGTAATGGGCTAGCTAGCAGAACTACAGGAGCTGGGGCTAGATTAGTGGTGTAATGGGCTAGCTAGCAGAACTACAGGAGCTGGGCTAGATTAGTGGTCTAATGGGCTAGCTAGCAGAACTACAGGAGCTGGGCTAGATTAGTGGTCTAATGGGCTAGCTAGCAGAACTACAGGAGCTGGGCTAGATTAGTGGTCTAATGGGCTAGCTAGCAGAACTACAGGAGCTGGGCTAGATTAGTGGTCTAATGGGCTAGCTAGCAGAACTACAGGAGCTGGGCTAGATTAGTGGTCTAATGGGCTAGCTGGCAGAACTACAGGAGCTGGGCTAGATTAGTGGTCTAATGGGCTAGCTGGCAGAACTACAGGAGCTGGGGGGTCTTGAAAGTACAGTTTGGTGTGATGTATGATACATCCCAAAAAATATCTAATTCTGAATCCCAGAACAGAATCTGCCGCTCCAGGTTTCTGTCATTTTGTACAGAATTTATGAAATGAGGTTACATTGAGATGTCAGTCTGAGAACCGGAGCAGAACCACAGCCAGGTCATAAAGAGTCCATTAGCAGTTGTAATTGAGCCGACTGATGTTTGGAGAGGCGGTGATGAAAGGTAGTGAAAAGGTGCACGCAGGGCGGCCTTTCTTAGCGATGTCGGAGTGAGTGAGTGAGCGAGCGAGAGAGAGAGAGAGAGTCTGAGCCCTTTCCTGTGTGGGTGAAGGCTCACAGATCTTAAATTAAAGTCAAAGAGGCGTAGTTCGTTACAGCCCACGCCTCCACTTTCACTGAGAGAGAGAGAGAGAAGGAGTGTTAGCGGAAATGCTAACAGTAGCATTTACAGTATTACAAACGCGATACCTGCAGTCCGATCCGATCAGCGTTAAACCGTGACTATTAAGGCCTGTTTACACCTGGCGTTAGCATGGCTTTCATAACCGGATAGTATCGGGTTCTACTTTGGCCGGATTCGGTTCACACTCTTCGCTCTTCATCTAGCGAATTAATGTGCTTTGCATGATCCGCGATCACAATCCGATCACAATCCGATCACAATCCGTCCTAAATGCATGTTTACACCTGGCTTTTTATGTAGTGGGCACGTGAAATCCATACATTACCCCCCCCCCTCCGAAAAGACCCACCTGTACGATAATGCTAATTTCTGCTAGCATCGCTGTGGAACTCTGGTAGTTTGCTAGCGCAAAGCTAACAGGATTGCACTTGAGCATGATTTGGCCGTTCTAGATCAAACCGGAACATTAAGAGCTTGATCTGAAGCCTGTAACAGAGACATTAGCATGTTCACTATATGGACAAAAGTATTGGGACACCTGCTGATTAATTTCCTCTGTCCAGGTTAAAAGGGTTTCTGTTAGATTTTGGAGGAGCTGTGTGGATTTGGTTGCAGCATGTTGGATGATGATTATGATGATTATGATGATGATTACCCCCAACTCCCAAACTCCTCCCATCCAAATGTACTGGATGGAGCTCCACCACCATCATTCCAGAGAACACAGTTCTTCCACTGCTCCACAGCTCCTCAATGCTGGGGGGCTTTATCCCCCTCTACTAGCCCACGCCTGGCATTATTAGGCAGCATGGTGCTCCAGGGAGTCCTATTCTATTGGCAGTACTTCTCTACAAGGACTAGACAAGCTGTGTCAGCAATAGGTGCAGCTTAGAGTAGCTTAATGCATTCATTAGAAGAGGCGTCCACAGCTGACCTCAGTTATGCTTTTGTTGCTGAATGCAATTAAATCCTCACAGCAATGCTCCTCCTCCTCCAAAATCTAGCAGAAAGCCTTATTCTCTGGACAGTAGAGACAGTTACTCCAACAGAAGCAGGAGAATCTCTTTTTAATAGCCTTGATTTCAGAAGAAGCACTAAGTGAGCAGGTGTCCCAATACTTTTGTCCATTTAGTGTATTTTGTTGACAGTAGTGTACAGCTTGGTGAACCTTGGTGAACAGCAGACAGTATGCAGTATGTCCTCAATCACTCTGTCCTGTGTGTGTGTGTGTGTGTGTGTGTGTGTGTGTGTTAACCTGTGGCTGTAATGCGGTGCAGCGCCTGCTCGGCGAGTGTGTATCATGTTGACAGCTCTATTAGCGATGCTAATAAGACGGGACAAAAGAACAGCATCCACTCAGGAAGCAGGAGATGGGCTAACGACTCTGCGCTAATTAGCTCAGCGGCCTCGCAAACTCTCCGCCCGTCATCAACAGGGGTGGAGGGGATGATTACTCACCACACGTTCTGACAAGTCGGCTGGCGACGTCTAGAACCTCAGCTTTCGGACTCGGAATCCTGCAGTTGGGCCTTTCCTCCTGATCTGAACTTCAGCACTCTTTCGGAGTTACATCAGCAGTTTCCTCTCACCTAGTTCCTCCTCAGACTATAAGCGCCTGCTCGGTTCTCCTTCTCAGTCATGGTTCCGCTTAGTGGTTCTTCCAGTGCTGCTTTCAGGACGTTTTGAGTCTTGGTTCCTCTGAGTGATTGCTCCTCATGTTCTCCTTTTGAGTGTTGGTTCCTTCCAGTGGTTTCTCCTAAGGGAGGTTCTTCTGATTATTGGTTCCTCCTAGTGCTCTTAGGGAGGTTCTTCTTTTGTGTCTCGGTTCCTTCCCCTAATTCCTCTTCATGTTCTTTCTTTGAGGCTCGGTTCCACTCATTGGTTCCTCGTCATTCTCTTAGGGAGGATCTCCTTTTTAGTCCCAGTTCCTGTTGCTCATAGGGAGGTTATTCTCATCTGAGTCTTGGTTCTTCTCAATGGTTCTTCCTCATGATCTAAGAATGGATTCTTCTTCTGAGTCTCGGTTCTTCTCAGTGGTTCCTCCTCATGTTTTTAAGAAGTCTAACCTTTTGTGTCGTGGTTCCTCTCAGTGGTTCATATTCATGTTCTCCTTTTGACCCTTGGTTCCTCTCAGTGGTTCTTCCTCATGCTTTCAGGATGTTTTGAGTCTTGGTTCCTCTCAGTGATTGCTCTTCACGTTATCCTTCTGAGTCTTGGTTCTTCCTAGTGCTCCTAGGGAGGTTCTTTTGAGTTTTGGCTCCTTGCAGTGGTTCCTCCTAATGTTTTGGAGGTTCTCCTTTTGAGTCTGTTCATTTTAATGGTTCCTACTCATGCTGTAAAGGTGGTTTTGCGTCTTGGTTCCTCTCAGTGGTTCATCCTCTTGTTCTTAGAGAGGTTTTCCTTTTCCGTTCCTCCTCGTGCTCATCCTGTTGCTCATCTTAGAGGGGTTCTTCTTCTGAGTCTCGGTTCTTCTCAGTGGTTCTTCATCATGATCTAAGGATGGTTTCTTCTTCTGAGTCGTGGTTCTTCTCAGAGGTTCCTCCTCACGATCTAAGGATGGTTTCTTCTTCTGAGTCTCGGTTCTTCTCAGAGGTTCCTCCTCATGCTTTCAGGATGTTTTGAGTCTTAATTCCGGTCAGTGATTCCTCTTCATGTTCTCCTTTTGAGTCTTAAGGTTCCTCATAGTGCTCTTAGATAGGTTCACCTTTTTGTGCCTTGGTTCTTCTCACTGATTCTTCTTCATGTTCTTCTCGGTTCATCCTTGTGCTCTAAGGACATTTCTCCGGTTCTTGTTGCTCATAGGGAGGTTATCCTCATCTTGGAGGGGTTCTTCGGTTCTTGTCAATGGTTCTTCCTGGAACCTGTTGCTTAAATATCACCATCTGCGCATTTTCAGAGCTGAGCTCCAATGCTAGGGTCCAGTTGGCTCTGAATGACCCGTAAGAGAGGACCTCAGGTCGGTGCAGAGTGGACGCCTCAGACTGGCTGACGGATTTTTGATTGTTTCGTGCCAGTCCTTCTACGTGTTTGTCGTGAGGTCTGTGAAACCCTGTGTGATGGTACAGTTAAGTCCATCTAAACCATGAGCACAGATGGTTTACACACACACAGACAGACCGACAGAAGGCAGGTGACCCAGTTCGGCATGCTGGATGTGGTTCTGTGCAATAACACTAATCAGAGACGCTGGAGAGTTCAGTTCCGTGTGTTCGGTTGTTGACGCTGTGTTTCCTTCAGAAGGCTGGGCTGAAACCCTGTGTTCATTACAGAGCGCTGTTCCAGGTTTTCCATTCCGGGGGGCTGCTCTGCACATCTCCGTGCTTTCCCTGATTTAAACCAACGTTGTACAGCCTAATCATCTAGGACCGGCGTCCAGGACAGGGATAAAGCCTAGTTGAGGACTTTGTTGAGCTTTCAGTAGAGAATATGCATTCAGAATGCTCTGTAGTCTTAGTACCTGTTCACGTCCACTCACAGAGTTAAAGTACTAAAATATTGCAGTGCTCTGAATCAACCCCCACCTCAAATGTACACTAGGGTACTCTGGTACTCTACAGGCAGCATTCAGGTACTCTACAGGCAGCAATTAGGTACTACACAGGCATTATCTGGGTACTACACAGGCATTATCTGGGTACTACACAGGCATTATCTGGGTACTACACAGGCATTATCTGGGTACTACACAGGCATTATCTGGGTACTACACAGGCATTATCTGGGTACTACACAGGCAGCATTCAGGTACTATACAGGCATCATTCAGGTACTTTTCAGGCAGCATTCAGGTACTACACAGATATTATTCAGGTACTACACAGGCAGCATTCAGGTACTACACAGGCAGCATTCAGGTACTAAACAGATATTATTCAGGTACTTTTCAGGCAGCATTCAGGTACTACACAGGCATTGTTCGGGTAATATTTAAGCAGCATTCAGGTACTATACAGACATTATCTAGGTACTGTACAGGCATCATTCAGGTACTACACAGGCAGTATTTAGGTACTACACAGGTATTATTTAGGTACTAGTTAAGCAGCATTCAGGTACTATACAGGCATCATTCAGGTACTACACAGGCAGCATTTAGGTACTATTTTAGCAGCATTCAGGTACTTTACAGGCATTATTGAGGTACTACGCATGCAGCATTCAGGTACTATACAGATATTATTCAGGTACTATTCAGGCAGCATTTAGATACGATATATCATGCAAGTACCATACAGGCATTAAGGTACTACAAAGACAGTATTCAGGTATTTTACAGGTAGCATTCAGGTAATTTGCAGGCATTATTCAGGTACTATACAGATTATTCAGGTACTTTTCATACAGCATTTAGATACTTTATATCATACAAGTACCATACAGGCATGTTAAGGTACTATAAAGACAGTATTCAGGTACAGACTCTATTCCGGTACTTTGCAGACCGTATTCGGGTACTATAAGCAGGACAGGGTCACCAGTAGAAGTGCCCACAGTAACAGTGAGATATTAAGTCTCACCCAACAACGTGTTTTACAACAAAATGGTATCGGACCAGATAGACCCTGCCTCTGCTTAGTGCTGTTATCCGATATCAGATCGAGTGGGTTATCTAAATAACAGTCCTTCAGAAATGAGGACAGCCAAGTTTCTGGCGCAAACCAACCTTGAGGCCGTCATCAGAACCCTTTTAGCCGGGAGTAGAGAGAGTTACGCTGGAGTCGTCGCCTAATAAGACTAAAGCGGCACTAAAGGAATATTCACTTTAATAAAAGCAGACAGTGTTTGTATTACATAATTCCAGAGAGACGCAGCGTAAGGGCACTGCCAGAGCATATGCATATAATCCCCAGCACAGCCTGAACCCTGTCTACAGCAGAGTCATCAAATCAGCTGCAATAGTCAGCCAGAACATTAACACCACCTGCCTTATATGGTGTAGGTCCCCCTCATGCACCCAAAACAGCTCTGACCCGTCAAGCATGAACTGCTTAAGACCTCTGAATGTGTCCTACAGTTCTACTACTACTCTACGAGAGAGAGAAAGGTGGTTTAGAAGGTGGTGTTTTAAGGACGGGAGGATTTGCATTCCATTTTTCGCCTCAAGGAGAAAATACTGAAGTGACTGTCAGCACATTTCCATTAGTATCTCTCGCGTGTATGTACACACACACACACACACACACACACACACACACACACACACACACAGCTCTAACGCTGACACTAATCTGACGCTGCTACACTGTAATGCACTGAACTATCAACCCCAGACTCCTTCATCTACCGCCGCTGAAATACATCACACCAGCAAACCCATTACACAGTACCTACACGATACCACAATACTCAATTACATCAGCAATTACACTGAAGCTTTACAGAATATATAACTCATAGACTTACAACCGAATAGAAAATATTATATGACTACAGTAGAATAGAATCTATAGAATACAATAAACTACATTACAGAAAAGAATAGAAAATAATAGTATAGACATGAAAAGACTAGAGTATACAGTATAGAATAGATTAGTATAGAATACAGAAGAAAAACTACAGTAACAAAGAAAAGAAAAGGAATGTATAGGATACACAGCAGTAGAATAGAATAGAAATGGGTAGTATGGACTACAGTAGAATAGACTAGAATGTCGTAGAAAAGGAGTGTATTGAATACAGTAGAGTAGAATAGTGTGGACTACAGTATGATAGAATAGTATAGTATAGACTAGTACAAACTACAGTATAGAATAGGAAAAATAGAATACAGAATAAACTACAGTAATATGGAATAGAAAAGAAAAGTATAGGATATACAGCAGTTGAATAGAATAGGATTGAATATGATGTAATATAATAGAAAAATGCTGTATATGAATAAAATAAAATAGGACAGAATAGAATAGAAAAGTGTAGTATGAATAAGAATAGAACAGAAATGAAAGTATGACAACAGTAGAACAGAATATAATATAAAACAGAGAATACAATAAACTACAGCATAGAATAGAAAAGAAAATGAAAGTATAGGATGGACTACAGGGGAATAGTACAAACTAGAAAAGACTACAGTATAGAATAGATTAGTATAGAATACAGAACAAACTACAGTAACCTAGAAAAGAAAAGGAAAGTATAGGATACACTGCAGTAGAATAGAATAGAATAAACTACTATAGAATAGAAAAGAAAGGAAAGTATAGGACAGGATAGACTACAGCTACAATAAATAAAATTATAAAATAAACAGAACATACTACAGTGTAGAATAAAATAATGTTAGATAATAAAATAGAATCATGTGTGTGTGTGTGTATTTACTATATTAATATACTGTATGTGTATGTATAATTTATTAATATACAGTGTGTGTATATGAGATAAATAGACATAGACTTCTTTATGTTCTTTCTTCTTACAGCAGAGCCCAGGTGAAGAGCTAGATAATTTAGGACACTGCTGGAGGGATGTTCCTTAACCCATTAACACACACACACACACACACACACTCTCTCTTACACAGCTCCCTCCAGAAAGTATGAATTCATAAGCATGTCAACTTTTTTATAGCGCTGTGTAGTTACAGATTTATTATTATTTTTATTTTTATTATTATAATTATTTTCCCCACTAAAGCTCCTGACCGGTCATTTTTCCACCAGGTGGAGAGTGGCCTGTTTCCATCAGCACCTCAGACAGAGCCAGTGAGGGATTACAGTCAGTTGGAGAGCAGGTGGGTTTCATGGTATTTTCACACAGAGCTTCTATGATCACCAAACACACTTTCTTACTGTAACAGGTTTTATGTATTTGTGGGGACAGAACGCTTTATTTCCCCTCAAAAAAATTAGCATAAAATCTAAATACAGATTTGAGTGTCTGGATGTGGATGAAGTGTCTAGATTTGATAATTACCTGATGTTTTAAAATGTGCATTTAGGAAGAAATGATTTTATTTTCAGCTAAATAAATAAATAATAATAAAAAAAAAAAAAAAAAAAAAAAAAAAAAAATATATATATATATATATATATATATATATATATATATATATATATATATATATATATATATATATATATATATATAAATTAAAATATACAAATATTTAGAATATAAAAATATAGATTTTATTTCTATTTATTTCTATTCTATTTATTTCTATTTCATTTCTATTGGTCTGTTCAGCATGAAATTCTAACACAATATAAAAAACATATATATATGTATGTATATATATATGTGTATATATGTATGTGTGTGTGTGTGTGTGTGTGTGTGTGTGTGTGTGCACACTTCTACTAGATAACTTTAAACACTTCGTAACAAAGGCTGCTCCTGACCGGATTTGTGGCCCATATCATTTAGTGAAGTGACCTGAGTTAAACTGAGTTCATTTACATATGGTGAGCTTCAGGGTGTCCCTTATGTTTGGGCAGTGCAAATTCGATAAGTACTTGCACCTTTCCCATTGGTTGCTGGTTCCATGTCTTTCCCCATCACTCACAGTCAGTCTGTAGTCTTTTCCCCCAGGCTACCCCCTGGCACCTGTGGGTGCACTTGTAGGTTATTCTCTGGTGTAGCCTCTAGCTGCCCAGCCCGGTGTTGAAGACTGTACTAGCAGGTTACCACACCTTCATCTTGGCTGAATGCTACAGTGACCACTCAGATAACGTTAATGCTAACCCCATTGGTAAAGGTGGCAATCATTAAAATTTCGGTCGTTGAAATAAAAGAAACTGAAAAGCTGTAAGCCTCTTAAACTCCACCTATCCAAACACACAGCACTGACACTTTTCCAGGACACTTTTTAGACACTTTACCCACACTTGACACTTTATTACATAGTGCTGCTACCTTTTTTTAATTTCTGTACTTTTCCTATTTATGTCTACCCTTTTTATATTTTACATTTTATTATTTTATTCAATAATTGCTCTTTGGGTGTAACTGGGACCTTGATCACAATTTTGTTCCACCCCATGTACCACATGTGATGCGAATGCCAATAAAGTCTCCTGTACTCAGTTCAGGGTGTCTTCTTAAGCTCCAGTGGCTTGATTACTTATCGGCTTTTACAGTGTTTAACACCTACTCTGTCTCTGTAGGGCAGTCGATTTCATGGTTGTAACATGTAAATACAACTGACACTTCCTAAGGTCCAAGAAATGTCACAGTAGCCCAACATAAAAGCCCATTAATGAGGTAAGGATGCGGTCAGGCCTATTTACTACACACTAAGGCGTATTACTCAGTATCTACCGGGACTTTTATCTGGTAATAGATGTTTGCAATAATACCTTTGGCTTGCAAGGATTCATTGAGGCTTTATTGTCATTCGCATCACATGTGGGACATGAGGTGGAACGAAATGGAGATGATACACCCAAAGAGCAACAGATAACAGCGTAACCGATAAAACCACTTCCTGCCACTGAGCTACCACACCTGGGAGACTGGGGTTCAATTCCCGGTCTGGGTGACTGTGCTGCACTACACCAATAAGAC
This sequence comes from Salminus brasiliensis, assembly GCF_030463535.1. NCBI lineage: Eukaryota > Metazoa > Chordata > Actinopteri > Characiformes > Bryconidae > Salminus > Salminus brasiliensis. Next base: position 1,035,397 of record NC_132897.1, read on the forward strand.
AAGACAAGAGCAAGACTCCTAACACTACATTGGGCCAGTTCTGTAATACGAGTCACCTTGTAAGTCGTTCTGGATAAGAGCATCAGCTAAATCCCAATATGAGAGGAGTGTAGCCATAGGCTGGTTAGGGGTTCAATAAGTGTTAAAGTTCACTTAAAATGATTAAGTTGTGTGTAATAGTAATTCTGAGAAGTCTATACTCGGTCAGACGTACAGCTAAAGGAAATGATGGAGATCTCTGTACAGGTTTTTGAGTCGGTGAAAGTCCTGTGTAGGTAAACTGTACTAAAAAGCACTAATTACAACATCATACAACACCTATATTATTTTTATATAATATATATGTATATATACACTCATACATGACCCTACACCACTGTAATCCACAGTAATACATCACTAGTGTATTTAGTTAGTGTACACAGTTACTAAAAAAAAAGGGCTCCCAACACCTGGATCAGTCACCTCAGTGTCTCCGCTCTGTACACACCGCTGCAGCAGTGCAGTGTTGTACAGGCGCCTGTGGACCGGAGATAAAACACTCCCTCTGTCTCCGCTTCCATGGAGAAAACAACAAGAAAGAGAAGAGGGACGAGTGCCGCTGGCTAAGCTGTGCATATATCACAGCAATGATGCTAGACGTGCCCTGAGATCGGAGGAGCCGCTCACAGAGATGCAAAAAGAGCTGCTCCATGGCTGTGGGCGTGTACTGTCTGAGATACAGGCCGCCAGCACTTCAGCGCTGAACTCTGTTTATGTGTGTATATATATATATGTCCACTTTATCAGAAACGCCTACTTTGTGCTTCCTCACTGGCCACTTTATTAGAAACACCACCTATCTTTGTGCTTCCTCACTGGCCACTTTATCAGAAACGCCTACTTTGTGCTTCCTTACTGGCCACTTTATTAGAAACACCTACTTTGTGCCTCCTCACTGGCCACTTTATTAGAAACCCTTATTTATGTGCCTCCTCACTGGCCACTTTATTAGAAACACCTACTTTGTGCCTCCTCACTGGCCACTTTATTAGAAACCCTTATTTATGTGCCTCCTCACTGGCCACTTTATTAGAAACACCTACTTTGTGCCTCCTCACTGGCCACTTTATTAGAAACACCACCTATCTTTGTGCCTCCTAACTTGCCACTTTATTAGAAACATCTACTTTTGTGCCTCCTCACTGGCCATTTTATTAGAAACATCTACTTTGTGCCTCCTCACTGGCCACTTTATTAGAAACCCTTATTTATGTGCCTCCTCACTGGCCACTTTATTAGAAACCCTTATTTATGTGCATCCTCACTGGCCACTTTATTAGAAACATCTACTTTGTGTTTCCTCACTGGCCACTTTATTAGAAACACCTACTTTGTGCCTCCTCACTGGCCACTTTATTAGAAACACCACCTATCTTTGTGCTTCCTCACTGGCCACTTTATTAGAAACACCTACTTTGTGCTTCCTCACTGGCCACTTTATTAGAAACCCTTATTTATGTGCCTCCTCACTGGCCACTTTATTAGAAACACCTACTTTGTGCTTCCTCACTGGCCACTTTATTAGAAACCCTTATTTATGTGCTTCCTCACTGGCCACTTTATTAGAAACACCACCTATCTTTGTGCTTCCTCACTGGCCACTTTATCAGAAACATCTACTTTTGTGCCTCCTAACTTGCCACTTTATTAGAAACATCTACTTTTGTGCCTCCTCACTGGCCATTTTATTAGAAACATCTACTTTGTGCCTCCTCACTGGCCACTTTATTAGAAACCCTTATTTATGTGCCTCCTCACTGGCCACTTTATTAGAAACCCTTATTTATGTGCCTCCTCACTGTCCACTTTATTAGAAACATCTACTTTGTGCTTACTCACTGGCCACTTTATTAGAAACACCACCTATCTTTGTGCCTCCTCACTGGACCTAAAGGGTTAACAGTGCCCTAATTATGAACCAGAGTGTTAGAGCCGGCTGTTCTGTTTGGTCAGAAGTGTCCAGCAGTGTCCAGCAGTGGTGTCCGGCCCTCTGCGCAGTGTTTGCTGTAAGATAAGTCACTCGGGGACAGGCCGAGGTTCAGACCCAGTGCGTTTACTCAGATCTCATTAAAACAGCTGTGTTTTAACTGAAGTGGACGGAAATCACCTTGCAGCATGAGTCTGAAGGTCAGCCGCTGTGTCCTTCTCACACCAGTTGTCCAGGAGAGTGGATATTTTGGAAGTTTGCTTTTCAGATCCGTTTCAGGGCCTCTTTATTATTGCAGTTCAGTTCATTTCCAGCTTCAGTGCATTTCCAAATTTGGAAGCAGGCCGGTGTGCAGAGCCCCAGTTTTCCTGCTTAAATCCCAGAATGACCTGAACTCTGACCTTTAAGCACACTGCTGTTAACAATCCGTGAATGAAGACGGGCCTCTGCTGCTCCTCTCAGTCAGATACATACATCAGCCTGGCTTTGCACACTTTACCTTTTCATCATTTATAAACCTCAGCTGCTTTTAAACCGTCTGGCTCCTCATTCACAGCAGATGAAGAATTCACGATATAAAATACGGTATTTACCATAGTAAATACTGAATAAAGTTATAATGAATAGTAAGTGTTTCATATTAGTTAATAAAATCATAGTGGATATTACATCATTCATAGTGGATACTGATTACTTTGCAGTAGATGACTGATAAATAATAGTGGATACTGAACAATACATAGTGGATACTGAATACCTCATAGTGGATACTGAACAATACATAGTGGATACTGAATACCTCTTAGTGGATACTGAACAATACATAGTGGATACTGAATACCTCTTAGTGGATACTGAACAATACATAGTGGATACTGAACACCTCATAGTGGATACTGAACAATACATAGTGGATACTGAACACCTCATAGTGGATACTGAACACCTCATAGTGGATACTGAACAATACATAGTGGATACTGAACAATACATAGTGGATACTGAATACCTCATAGTGGATACTGAACAATACATAGTGGATACTGAATACCTCTTAGTGGATACTGAACAATACATAGTGGATACTGAACACCTCATAGTGGATACTGAACAATACATAGTGGATACTGAACACCTCATAGTGGATACTGAACACCTCATAGTGGATACTGAACAATACATAGTGGATACTGAACAATACATAGTGGATACTGAATACCTCATAGTGGATACTGAACACTACATAGTGGATACTGAATAATTCATAGTAGATATTGAATAATTCATAATGGATACTGAATAATACATAGTAGATATTAAGTAATGCATAATGGATATTGAATACTTCACTGAATAATAGTAGATACTGGATATAATTCCTAGTGGATGGTAAATGGTTCATAGTAGTTATTGACAACATATTGGATATTGGATATTGGATACTGCAGCGTTCATACTGAAAAAATGGAAAATAGGGGCTGAAAACTTTCTAGCAGATACTGAGAACAGTCAGAGTAGAACTTTGTTAATATTTCTGCAGTTTAGGAGGTTAAATTAGAACGACATTTCCAGAAACTCTTTCTTAAGAATAGATTATTACTGTGCTAACCATCGTTCTGTTAATCTGTCCTCTTCGCTGTGTTGGCTGTATGTCAGTGAAGAGACTCTTCTGCAGAATCACAATCAAAGCTGCAGTCTCTGCTGCTGGACCAATAGAGAGATGAAAAGCATGTGTGAGGATGAGGAGTTTGTACAGTGTTTCATTACATTTAAATATAAATAAAACTCATAATTCATAAACTCAAGGTTTTATATAATACTGGAAAAATATTCTCTGTAACAGTAGTGGAACCCTTTGTGGTGCTATTCAGTGTGTAGTGTGTATATATGTCTGTAAGGTATTAGGCATACAGGCTCTCCATTATGGCTAAATTGGCGCTTGCTCTCCAGATATAAACCGCTCACACTAGGTCTGTTGGCACATAAAGACATATTGGTAATGGAAGGTATTAATGGTGAGGAATCCATATTAAGCTTTCAAGATTGTATTTCTTGATATAATATCCCAGAGCACTCATTTTTTCATTATCTTAGCTTGACATCCACCTTGAAAACCCATAAGATTTCCTGGCCGGGGGCTAAGATATCATCCTACTGTAGAAAAGGAAATTTCTACAGAATAGGATTTGGAAAACTCCCATAAAGAATATGTCCTTTTTTTTATTGCTGCTTACTTTCACATTCAAAAAACATAAAACATGCATAACAGGAAAGACTGGGATGTATAAAACTCCACGGAAAAGATGTCTGGTGGGACTAATGAGGTGCTAATGTTTGGAAATAAGGGATTTAAAAATCTTTGTTCATTACTGCTACAAATTCCCAATAAGCCCAACTCTACATCTTTTCCTTCACAGTTGTACCCTTTCTATTGCAAAGGGAGTATGTAAATAAGGGTTGGAAGGCCTGACGGACGGTTTTGGATATTCTTTGTTTAGACGTGTCTTCAGCTAGAGTTAGCAGGTAAATCCAGCTGCAGTGAGGATACGGCTGAATGGAATTTAAGATGTAGAGACGTTTCTTTTACCATGAAGATTGTTTAGTATTAGTATTAGACTGTGTGTATTTGTGTGTGTGTGTGTGTGTGTGTGTGTGTGTGTGTGTGTGTGTGGGTGGGTGGGATAGGATAGGTGTGTGGTGGTTGGGTGGAATGGGATGGGAAAGATGTGAGGTGGTTGTTTGGGTGGGATGGGATAGGTGTGGTGGTTGGTTGGGTGGGATAGGTGTGAGGTGGATGGGTGGTTGGGTGGAATGGGATGGGATAGGTATGCGGTGGTTGGGTAGGATGGGATAGGTGTGTGGTGGTGGGATTGGATAGGTGTGAGGTGGATGGGTGGGTGGGATGGGATAGGTGTGTGGTGGTTGTTTGGGTGGGATGGGATAGGTGTGTGGTGGTTGGGTGGGATGGGATGGGATAGGTGTGTGGTGGTTGGGTGGGATGGGATGGGATTGGTGTGAAGTGATTGTTTGGATGGGATGGGATAGATGTGTGGTGGTTGGGTGGGATGGGATGGGATTGGTGTGAAGTGATTGTTTGGATGGGATGGGATAGATGTGTGGTGGTTGGGTGGGATGGGATGGGATTGGTGTGAAGTGATTGTTTGGGTGGGATGGGATAGATGTGTGGTGGTGGGATGGGATAGGTGTGTGGATGTTGGGTGGGATGGGATAGATGTGTGGTGGTGGGATGGGATAGGTGTGTGGATGTTGGGTGGGATGGGATAGGTGTGTGGTGGTGGGATGGGATAGGTGTGTGGATGTTGGGTGGGATGGGATAGGTGTGTGGTGGTGGGATGGGATAGGTGTGTGGATGTTGGGTGGGATGGGATAGATGTGTGGTGGTGGGATGGGATAGGTGTGTGGTGGTGGGATGGGATAGGTGTATGGTTGGTAAAACCTCATGTCTCCAAAACATTTACATGAGAAGGAAAAATCTTTCTTAACTTAGTAGCTAGAATGCCAGCCAATCAGAACTCAAGACCAAGAATGTGACCCAATTATCACTCCGTAGCCAAAATCTCAGCCACTCAGCACTCAATACATAGAATAACACCCAATCAGCACTCAGTACCAAACATGCCCGCCAATCAAGTACCCAAAATGCCAACTAATTTACATGTAGTTGGCAGGCTGCTAGCCAATCAGCACTCAGTAGCCAGAATTCTAGCCTATCAGCACTCAGTAGCCAGAATATCAGCCAATCAGCACTCAATACATAGGAAGACAGCCAATCAGCACTCAGTAGCCAGCATACTTGCCAATCAAGTACCAAAATTGCCAGCTAATTTACATGTAGTTGGCAGGCTACTAGTTAATCAGCACTCAGTAGCCAGAATGCTAGCCAACTCCGCACTCAGTAGCCATAATGCTAGCCAATCAGAACTCAATACCCAGAATTTGAGCCAGTTATCACTCCGTAAACAAAATGTCATCCAGTCAGCGTACTTTGAAAGACAGCCAGTCAGCACTCAGTAGCCAACATGCCCGCCAATCTAGTACCCAGAATGCCAGCTAGTTTACACTTAGTTGGCAGGCTTCCAGCCAGTCAGGCCTCCGTATCCAGAATGCCAGCCAATCAGAAAACTGCCTTAACTTTCATTGGAGGTCAAAGCATTTTATTCTGAGTCATTTTGGAGTATTTCTATTGGTCAATTTAATAAAGAACCACTGCCAGATTCACATTGTCAACAAGTGAACCCTGTAAACATGTAGCTTTTGCACCTGCAGCAGGTTTTCCACCAATGTGAGGAACCTTTAACCTTCATTCAGTCCTCAAATGCATCCATACTGACTGACAGAACCACCGCCTTCCCTAAAGAACCCGTTTATAAGCGTGTACAGGCCCAGGATCAGTCCGAGTTTGAGTGCAAAGGCTGTTCTCAGGTTTTTAATGGACCAGCCTCAGTCTCTTTAATTTGTTCTCTCCAGACTCATCACAGTGTGGTCATTTATCCAGCAGGCAGCTCTGAGTCCTGGCTGTTTTTCATGGCAGACTTGTTTTGGTGATAAGACGTCTCACATCAGTCAGTTAATGTGTCGTTTACCTTAAAAGGAAAGATCCTTATTAGGACTTTCGGGCCTTTTCTGACTGGCATCGTCGGCAGAGCTCCTGCAGCCTGCCGGCCTTGTGGTGCCTCCTCAGCCGGCCACTTTAGCTCCGTCGCCGTCTCTTATTACTGCGATTATCTCTCTCTCTCTTTCGGCCTCCGGCTCTCTCGAGGTCAGAGAGGAAATTGGAGCAGATTTGTGACAAATTAGACGGGTTTTAGAGGCTGAGGGTTCCGGGAGGCCAGCGTGCCAATGAAGAGCCTCTGTGGATTTAAAGGATCGTTCAGAAACGCAGACCCGACCGAGATCATCACGCCAGATTACTTCGTGACTGAAAATATTGCCCGAATTAAGAGTCGGCTGAACGAGCGGCCAGAGCTGAGCTCGATGTGCTGAAGCTTTTCTCCTTAATGACACTCCAACAAAAGGAAGCGTCCTTGGAAGAGAAAAGCAGCTCTCATGATGCATCGCTGAGCTGCAGGAGGACAAAAACGCGCTGTGTTCAGTTTAATGAGCTTTATTGGCACAAGCCTGCTGCTTTACATGCAGACCTGCCAAAGCAATTACACACCGCAGACCAAGCAACGAGTAATAAGACACCTACAGCTGCTTCCGAACAACCGCTCGGGTAGAACCCAGGAGTTTAGCTCCAATAAAGCAACACCTGCAGCACCTTCAGTGGACTACTCTGGACGGCTCTTGCAGGAGATCTGTGGATGAACCTACTGCCAGCAGCAGAGTGGAGCTCTGGTCCACTTCAAGAACCTCCTCTAGAAGAAGCCATGAACTGTGTGAACAAGAGCCAGAGGCTACTGATCTGCTGACTGTATATATGATTTTATATATATATATATATATATATATATATATATATATATATATATATATATATATATATATATATATATAGTATATACACAGTCATTGGGGGAGGAGCTGAACTGGTGACTGTATATATGATTAATGTATATGATCTATACAGTCAGTGGGGAGGAGCTAAACTGGTGACTGTATATATGATTAATGTATATGATCTATACAGTCAGTGGGGAGGAGCTAAACTGGTGACTCTATATATGATTATATGATCTATACAGTCAGTGGGGGAGGAGCTGAACTGGTGACTGTATATATGATTACTATATATGATCTATACAGTCACTGGGGTGGAGCTAAACTGCTGACTATATAAATGATTAATATATATGATCTATAAAGTCACTGGGGGAGGAGCTGAGCTGCTGACTGTAGATTGGACATGTAGACACTGTGACACTCTCTGGTTCAGTTATTCTTTCCGTCCTGAATCAACCGGTGAGCACAGGTGTGTGTGTGTGTGTGTGTGTGTGTGTGTGTGTGTGTGTGTGTGTGTGTGACTCAGATTGCTTTTTGTTTCAGTGATCTTAGCCCACAGTGTAGGCAGCAGATTTTCCCTCCATCTCTCTCTCATTCGCACTCTCTTGCACTGGGTAGCCAGACCATCAGCCAATGAGCACTCAGTACCAAGAATGTTAGCCATTTAGCACTTAGTAGTCAGAATGCCCGCCACACAGCCGGCATTCTCGCCAATCAGAACTAAATACCCAGAATGCCAGCTCTTTTATACATAGTTGCCAGGCTGCCAGCCAATCAACACTTAAAAAAAAGACCAAAAAGCTAGCCAGTCAACACGCAGTATCCAGAATATCAGCCAATCAGGACTCAGTAAGCAGAATGACCATCTACATTAGTAACAGTTTTAGCTGTTTAGCTTCGTTTACTTGAGCGCTCTTCAGCGCCCTCTAGGGCTTTTGTCATTTTTGTGGTGTAATGGGAGCATTAGGAAGAGGCCAGGTTCCTGATAAACTGGCTCTGGCCTCCACCACAAGCTACTGTAGCATGGCTAAAGTTACTGTAGGAGTTCTTCAGCGTTTTTCAGCATTTTCACCATGCAGTCAACATTACAGCAGAAACACAAAGCGCGAGAGGGTTTTTTTCCTTTCCTTTATTTTCTTTCTTCTCCAGTCGTGAGTAAAAGCATCTCTGCACTAATTCTGGTCGATGTTATGAAAGCCCAGGTGCTGACCCCTGCTGCTGCTTTGTCTACAGACCAGTAATTATTACAGCTTTGCCTACAACGCTCACAATGAGCGCAAAGTGAGGGTCTGGCGTCAGAGCTAGAACGACGAAGGTCCCCCGGGGGGCCGGCGTGGGTGAGGAGGGCTGCTGCATGCAGGAAAGGACCTTTAGCATAAAGGCCAGGACCCCATGAGAGCTCTGGACTCACATCCATTACAGCAGCTTGAAAAGAAGCCGGCGTGCAAATGCGCCTTGGCCAGTAGCACTACGTCCCGCGAAGGCTCTTGATTTGTCCCGGCTAACGGCGCACACAGAGATGCTAATGGGTGGATGTAGCGAGGAGAAGCTGGGCTTTTGTGGTTCTGGTTCCGCTGTGCTTTCAGACTGGGAGCGTGATTCAGAACTAAATTACAGCTAATCCTGAATACGCCGCTCCCGCTAACATAATTCAGTGATGCTAATTTTCATTTTGCTTTAGTTTGTTTCAAATTTGCTCTTTTAACTTAAGCTAATGGCTAAAGATTAGCTTAGCTTAGGTTAGCATTACTAAGTATTGATTCGTTGGCGTATTCTTTAAATGTAGGTATTGTGATATACGCTGAGGAGGCGGAGCTACAGTCTCTCATTAGGGTGGATATTAATAACGCTCTAAATGTAGGTACTGTGATGTACACTGAGGAGGCGGAGCTACAGTCTCTCATTAGGGTGAATATTAATAATGCTCTAAATGTAGGTATTGTGATATACACTGAGGAGGAGGAGCTACAGTCTCTCATTAGGGTGAATATTAATAACGCTCTAAATGTAGGTATTGTGATATACGCTGAGGAGGAGGAGCTACAGTCTCTCATTAGGGTGAATATTAATAACGCTCTAAATGTAGGTATTGTGATGTACACTGAGGAGGCGGAGCTACAGTCTCTCATTAGGGTGAATATTAATAACGCTCTAAATGTAGGTATTGTGATATACGCTGAGGAGGAGGAGCTACAGTCTCTCATTAGGGTGGATATTAATAACGCTCTAAATGTAGGTACTGTGATGTACACTGAGGAGGCGGAGCTACAGTCTCTCATTAGGGTGAATATTAATAACGCTCTAAATGTAGGTATTGTGATATACACTGAGGAGGAGGAGCTACAGTCTCTCATTAGGGTGAATATTAATAATGCTCTAAATGTAGGTATTGTGATATACACTGAGGAGGAGGAGCTACAGTCTCTCATTAGGGTGAATATTAATAACGCTCTAAATGTAGGTATTGTGATATACGCTGAGGAGGAGGAGCTACAGTCTCTCATTAGGGTGAATATTAATAACTCTAAATGTAGGTATTGTGATATACGCTGAGGAGGTGGAGCTACAGTCTCTCATTAGAGTGAATATTAATAACGCTCTAAATGTAGGTATTGTGATATACACTGAGGAGGCGGAGCTACAGTCTCTCATTAGGGTGAATATTAATAACGCTCTAAATGTAGGTACTGTGATATACACTGAGGAGGCGGAGCTACAGTCTCTCATTAGGGTGAATATTAATAACGCTCTAAATGTAGGTACTTTGATATACACTGAGGAGGTGGAGCTACAGTCTCTCATTAGGGTGAATATTAATAACGCTCTAAATGTAGGTATTGTGATATACGCTGAGGAGGAGGAGCTACAGTCTCTCATTAGGGTGAATATTAATAACGCTCTAAATGTAGGTATTGTGATATACGCTGAGGAGGAGGAGCTACAGTCTCTCATTAGGGTGAATATTAATAACGCTCTAAATGTAGGTATTGTGATGTACGCTGAGGAGGCGGAGCTACAGTCTCTCATTAGGGTGAATATTAATAACGCTCTAAATGTAGGTATTGTAATATACGCTGAGGAGGTGGAGCTACAGTCTCTCATTAGGGTGAATATTAATAACGCTCTAAATGTAGGTATTGTGATATACACTGAGGAGGCGGAGCTACAGTCTCTCATTAGGGTGAATATTAATAACGCTCTAAATGTAGGTACTGTGATATACACTGAGGAGGCGGAGCTACAGTCTCTCATTAGGGTGAATATTAATAACGCTCTAAATGTAGGTACTTTGATATACACTGAGGAGGTGGAGCTACAGTCTCTCATTAGGGTGAATATTAATAACGCTCTAAATGTAGGTACTGTGATGTACACTGAGGAGGCGGAGCTACAGTCTCTCATTAGGGTGAATATTAATAAGGCTCTAAATGTAGGTATTGTGATATACACTGAGGAGGCGGAGCTACAGTCTCTTATTAGGGTGAATATTAATAACGCTCTAAATGTAGGTACTGTGATGTACACTGAGGAGGAGGAGCTACAGTCTCTCATTAGGGTGAATATTAATAACGCTCTAAATGTAGGTACTTTGGTATACACTGAGGAGGCGGAGCTACAGTCTCTCATTAGGGTGAATATTAATAACGCTCTAAATGTAGGTATTGTGATATACACTGAGGAGGAGGAGCTACAGTCTGAGAGTTCAACGTTTGGCACTTTCATCACTATCCCTGCATGCCTGTCATTCCTAATAAAGGCTGGTGAGTGATGGAAACTCGGCACTGAGGACTGATTGACTGGTGGTTCAGAGCCCACACTGGAGTGAATCATCAGCCTTTTGAGGCGAATGATTAAAAAACCATAATTAAAAACATCTCCCTCGTTTGTACGAAAAACAGAAGAGGAGAAGGTTTTTATTTTCACTTTCTTTTGTCTCTCTGTCCCTTAAAGGCACGACTTGGTGTGTGGTTTTGTGCTTACTCTGCTAGTGCTACATCCTTTCTTTGCTCTGATCTCCCTTTTTATTCACATTAGCTCTTTTCTACTTTTCTGTTATTGCTGTTCTTTTGGCTAAATCGCATGAAAATGCAGCTTTATCCCGTCTCAGCGCTCGGGACATCCATCTGAATCGAGTCTAATATTAAGAAACTTATATAAAACACAGCAAACACCCTATGGGCCTTACTAACCTCATTTCCCGGCCCTGAAATCCCGAATATGAATGATTCAGTCGATTCCGAGATGGATGTTTCCGCATGCCGGCCCGCGCTAATTAAAATTCCTCGTGTTGGCTCTGCCTGGCCCCTCACATCGCAGCTTTAGCGCAGGGTCAGAAGTCAACTCTCCGCATTTATTCGGCCGCCCCGGAAGTGCCGCCGTGACCAGAATACAGTATGAAAAACAGGGGAAGGTTAATGGCAGAGCGAGGCAGGCAGCAGATACTCTCTGGTGAAGTGGGAGAGAGATGACAGGGCTGTGAAACCTCACCAACAGGATCAGAGAGCAGATCTGTCTGTTACATCTGGGCTGTGTCTCAATTTGATCGGAGTGTTTAGGGAATCAGTGCTGGCTAATAGGGATGAGCGAGACCAGTGATTTTCTTTTTGATCCTGTACCAAGTAATACCAGTGCTACACATCTCAGTACTGATACTGGAGCATCGGCCTTGACTCGTCTGTACTAGGCTACTACAGAGCCTCTGCCTTGACTCAACTATTCCAGAGCCTCGGTCTTTACTCGACTACTTCAGAGCCTCTGCCTTTACTAGACTACTACGGAGCCTCGGCCTTTACTAGACTACTACAGAGCCTCGGTCTTTACTAGATTACTTCAGAGCCTCGGTCTTTACTAGATTACTTCAGAGCCTCGGTCTTTACTGGACTACTACAGAGCCTCGGTCTTTACTGGACTACTACAGAGCCTCGGCCTTTACTAGACTACTACGGAGCCTCGGCCTTTACTAGACTACTACAGAGCCTCGGTCTTTACTCGTCTACTACAGAGCCTCGGCCTTTACTGGACTACTACAGAGCCTCGGCCTTTACTGGACTACTACAGAGCCTCGGTCTTTACTCGTCTACTACAGAGCCTCAGCCTTTACTGGACTACTACAGAGCCTCGGCCTTTACTGGACTACTACAGAGCCTCGGTCTTTACTGGACTACTACAGAGCCTCGGCCTTTACTGGACTACTACAGAGCCTCGGCCTTTACTGGATTACTACAGAGCCTCGGTCTTTACTGGACTACTACAGAGCCTCGGCCTTTACTCGTCTACTACAGAGCCTCGGTCTTTACTGGACTACTACAGAGCCTCGGTCTTTACTTGTCTACTACAGAGCCTCGGCCTTTACTTGTCTACTACAGAGCCTCTGTCTTTATTAGACTACTACAGAGCCTCGGTCTTTACTCGTCTACTACAGAGCCTCGGCCTTTACTCGTCTACTACAGAGCCTCGGCCTTTACTCGTCTACTACAGAGCCTCAGCCTTTACTCGTCTACTCCAGAGCCTCGGTCTTGACTCGTCTACTCCAGAGCTTCGGTCTTTACTCACACTTGACCAGAATGCCTTATTTTCACTCTGACTCGACCACGACAAAATCTCTATCTTGACTTGGACTCACCTCAGGTGTCCAGACTTTTGGTGGATACTACAGCTCGCATGCTGAAGTGGTCAGTGCTTATATTTTGCCAGTCATTCTGTCTGCAGCTCATTTACACACCAAATTACTGTTAGCTTCAATTAACTTTGAAAGGATTTAACTAATTAAGTGCTGTAATCAGCTGTGGGTGGGTGGGTGTGTGATTGACACTCCTGATTGGCAGCTGTTTTATATAATAAGTGTAAGAAAGCAGCCGGCGCTGAACCTTTCTGCCCTTCTCTGGTGATCTGCTCGTTATCAGACAGTCATAATTACGCTGGAGGAGGAAGAAAAGCTGAACGTTTAGCTTCCATCGCAGGGGAGGGGCTGTGAACGGGGAGTGTGTGAAGAGTGTGTGAAGACGAGGGTGGACGAGCGTCATGTGGCAGTGAGTGGGCAGCACTGACGTTCCAGCCGAACACTAAGGAAAGTCTTAAGTGTGTGTTTACACGTCTCGTATATGCAGCGCTGTTGGAGCTGGATTAGATGGTGCTGTCAAAAGTAAGAGTGTTAATGTAAATAAATGAAAATGAAGGGGGTTCGAGGACAGCTTGTATTGTATTGATAAATATGAGCCTCCCGGTTCACATCTACAGTACACTACTGACCCACTATCACATCTGCAGTACACTCCTGACCCTCCATCACATCTGCAGTACACTCCTGACCCTCCATCACATCTGCAGTACACTCCTGACCCTCCATCACATCTACAGTACACTCCTGACTGACCCACTATCACATCTGCAGTACACTCCTGACCCACCATCACATCTACAGCACTCTCCTCACCCACCATCACATCTACAGCACTCTCCTGACCCACCATCACATCTACAGTACACTCCTGACCCACTATCACATCTGCAGTACACTCCTGACCCTCCATCACATCTACAGTACACTCCTCACCCACGATCACACCTACAGCACTCTCCTGACCCACCATCACATCTACAGTACACTCCTGACTGACCCACCATCACATCTACAGTACACTCCTGACTGAACCACCATCACATCTACAGTACGCTCCTGACTGACCCACCATCACATCTACAGTACGCTCCTGACTGACCCACCATCACATCTACAGTACGCTCCTGACTGAACCACCATCACATCTGCAGTACGCTCCTGACTGAACCACCATCACATCTGCAGTACGCTCCTGACTGAACCACCATCACATCTGCAGTACGCTCCTGACTGAACCACCATCACATCTGCAGTACGCTCCTGACTGACCCACCATCACATCTACAGTACACTCCTGACTGACCCACCATCACATCTACAGTACACTCCTTTCTGTCCTGCTCCAGTCTGCTACAGTATTCAGTGTTTGATCTGCTGTGTTGTTTCTGTCCTTTCAGAACACTCTCACTGGGGCGCAGGTTGATTCCCTGTGCAGCTCCATCTTCTCCTGTCAGAAAGGGTTTCCTCCTACATTCAGACGTTTTACATTATTCAGAGCCACGGCTCCTCTCCCAGCACGCCTCAGGACCTCCCTCACTGCTCCACCTGCTGTACCTTTAAAGGGCTCATATCATGGGAAACCTGTCCTGACTACTTTTGCAATGTAGCATATAAGCACATTCAGCCTATAGCAGTTTAGCCCCACCCATTCAGCCAACAGCGGTTAAGCCCCACCCATATAGCCTACAGCAGCTTAGCTCCAGCCAATCATCCTGAAACAGTTTAGCTCCACCCATTCAGCCTAGTTTTGCAACACACCCATTTAAACTACAGCAGTTTGGCCAGTCAGCCTAGAGGAGTTAAGCCCCACCCATTCAGCCTAAAGCAGTTTGGTCACGCCCATTCAGCCTACAGCAGTGTAACCCCACCCATATAGCTTACAGCAGTGTAGCCATACCCATTAACCCACAGTAGTCAAGTCAAGTCAAGTCAGATTTATTTGTGTAGCTTTTTACAACTGTTGTCGTCACAAAGCAGCTTTACATAATTAGTACTTAATAAAGGACAGAGACAGAGAAGAAAGAAGAAATAACATGAAGGGTCAAAGACCCCCGTGAGCAAGCCAAAGGCGACAGTGGGAAGGGAAAACCCCCTTAGAGCTGGAGGAAGAAACCTTAGGAGGAACCAAGACTCACAAGGGGGACCTGACCCGTCCTCCTCTGGCCAGACTGTTTAAACGTTAATGATAAAAATTACCAAAGCAGATACAACAGAAAGTTAATAGTTGTGATATTAATAGTGTCAGACAGGCACGAGTCCATCTAGGTTTCAGCACGGACACCAAACAGGCAGCAGCGGCAGACGGGTGAGCCATGGGTGGTGGCGGGTTGGGGGGGGACCCGCTGGCCGGACTGGTAGGTGGCAGCTGGTTAGACGCAGGTAGAGGGGATCTCAGCGGGCAATCTTCCAGCAGGTCGGGCTGGGTGGCCATTTACTCGAAGAAGGTAAAAAGAGAAAAGTCAGTTCTGAGAGGAATTTTATGGAGGGCAGAGAATGTTGAGAATCAGCATCTGGGTATGTCTGACCACTCCGGCAGGTCTGATTATCATAGCATAATTAAAAGGAGAGAGCCAGAAGGTAACACGGACACGGGCGTACCCTGAGTACACCAGTATCTATCTGCTCCACCGTCAACAAACCTGAGTGATCACATGTAAGCAGCGAGACGACAGCTCCAGCATCTCAGTGTACTACAATTCCCTGGGTCCGCGAACCCCTGGACCTGCAACCTTTATCTAAGAAACATTAATTACCAAAAGCTAAACTAAACATATAAGTTTTTAGCTTAGATTTAAAGATTGAGACTGTGTCTGAGTCCCGAACATTATCTGGAAGGTTATTCCAGAGTTGGGGGGCTTTATAAGAAAAGGCTCCTCCCCCTGCTGAGGTTTTCTGAATTTTGGGAACAGTAGTTTAGCTCGTCAACTGACACTGAAGTTATAAGGAGTGTTCCAGCCCAGACTGCGACGATTTATGTATTTAAAAATACATTATGACCATTTATATATATATATATATATATATGGGCCTTTTGAAGATCAGCCATTCTTCATCCTCACACAGTGCTCATCTGGAGTAACGTCTGACTCCATGTTTGGTGTGATGGTGCTGTATCAGGCCTGTATCACACCCAGACGCAGCAGCTACATCTTATCTACGCTTGAGTGAAGAGTGGTTACGATATCAGTGGAGCAGATCAGCAGTGCTAAATCTTCATCTTCCGTTTCCTGCATGCAGACGAGCCTCCAAACGAATGGAGGAGTTCACTCCTGAATAAATTCCGCCTCGAAAACACACCGTTTCCCCGTCGCTTCCCCGTCGCTTCCCCCGTGATCAGACTTACAAGTTTTCTAATGGGCCAAAATCACACCCCAGTAGGAATACATAAGAATCCCTGGTCCATTAAGCTCCATCTCTACCTCCTCATATTTCACTATTTTATTATAAACATCTGCCCTGCACTCCCACGTACTGGCCAATTTCTTAGACACACCTACATCTGTACTTCCATTTACTGGCCACTTTATTAGAAACACCTACCTTGTGCTTTTTCACTGGCCACTTTATTAGAAACACCAGCTTGTGCTTTTTCACTGCCCACTTTATTAGAAACACCTACCATGTGCTTTTTCACTGGCCACTTTATTAGAAACACCTACCTTGTGCTTTTTCACTGGCCACTTTATTAGAAACCCCTACCGTGTGCTTTTTCGCTGGCCACTTTATTAGAAACACCTACCATGTGCTTTTTTTCTGGCCACTTTATTAGAAACACCTACCCTGTGCTTTTTCGCTGGCCACTTTATTAGAAACACCTACCGTGTGCTTTTTCGCTGGCCACTTTATTAGAAACACCTACCTTGTGCTTTTTCACTGGCCACTTTATTAGAAACCCCTACCCTGTGCTTTTTCTCAGGCCACTTCCCCTCACCTACACTCAGTTTCTCCAGAATAGAGGCTCGGTTGATTACCCGGAGGATCTCCCGTCATTTAAAGCCGTGTCACTGTAATTGTGGGCTCAATTCCCCGTGCACAAGGCTGGCTGATGGTCAGCAATGAAGATGACACTGCGATTAGCTGTGAAAACGCCCATGTAGCGTCTCTAGATGCTTCTCTGCGTAGCACAGATGGTTGGTGTAATGACTGCATGCTTATTATTCATAAACACTCCTCTGTTTCAAGCAAAGTGAAGATCCTGGAGTTATGCGAGTTCACCCAGCCGAGGTAAAAGTGCTGATCTAAGATCAGATCTGGACTTTGCTGACCTCATAAATGTAATTACGTGGATCATTGGATGCATATTAGCACGGGATTTAAAACCCGTATGACTCAGCGGTTTGGTGCCACAGTTATTTGTCTTACAGTGACTGCAGGAAGGTCGTTTACTCCGCTTAGTGGTGGCTATACCTCAAGGAAGCCAAGGTCAACAGTTTGAGGGGAACGTCCAGGCTTTCCCAGTCCTCCCAGTAGCTAGGACTACCTCCCTACGTCACACAATGCTACCAATGCTTCTCAAACTGGAGCCCACACTGGCTAGCATTGCCCACACTGAGTGTGATGGATGAAGATGGAGTACCCTCCTACACACCCAGAAACCCCTCTGGGACCCCGTGGTCACTGACGGATGGCTGTGGCATCACCACCTAACGATAAAACCAGCGCTTAGACTGCTTCACCACTCAGGAGCCCCTGGATCTGCAAATATCCAGAAATGACCCATCATTCTGCACAGCTCACTGTAAAACAAGTGTCCAAAACTTTGTGGACACCCTTTCCTAATATCGAATAAAACTAAATTCAACTGCCTTAAGGTTCTCCCATTGCTTAAACAGGCCTTCACAACATCAAAACCTGGCCTTACCGATGCTCTCGCTCTTGTGGAGATGAGTGCAATCAAATCCTCCTCACAGCTATGTTCCATTGTCTAGTGGTAAGCCTTTCCAGTGGAGTAGAGGCTGTTACTGCTATAAAGTGGGATGAACTCCCAGCTAATTCCCTGATTTCAGAAGAAACACTGCAGGAGGAGCAGGGGTTTGACCGTGTCTTGTATCAGAAGTACTGAACGTTCTTGGTGCTTCCACTGAGGTCCTGGAGGCTGTGATGTGATGTTACTCCATGTTGTCCATTTCGTTTTAATTCTCCGAAACGTGGCAAAATGTGAGCTTTCTGAGGGGTCGGCTGTTGACAGCAGGTGTCGGTTCAAATGCTGTAGGAATACGTCCACACACTTGAAGCCTGTCCTTCAGACACATCTGAAGTCGTGGGTTCTTTGATGGCTGCCTTTCTGTTTGAAGGTCAGCGTGTCTGTGTGCTGGGGCTTGTCTACAGCTTCTGAAGTGTTTTTTTCTTCAAAGCGACAAAGACTCTAAAAGCACGCCTTAGCTGTATTACGGCTCTCAAATGTTATGTTGATTTTGACCTTTGAAACTTGGAGAAGATGAAAACACAGTCTCTCACAACTTTATAGAAAGATCATCAGCAACGGGCAGATAAAGCAGATGAGGGGTTTTTGCTCGGGTTCTTGACTGATGAATGCAGTGACATGCTTCTAAACAGTATTATATATTTACGTGTGATCTCAGTTCACTTTCCCTCACTTTCAGCTCTTATAATATCACACAGTAGCCCTAGTAATATAGCCATAACTCTATTAACTCAGTACAGCAGACCAGCTTTCCCACCTGAACACATTGAAATATCTGCGCCCAAATACTTATGACCAGTGAAAAGAGGCTGCTGTGTCAAACACTGTCTATTTTACCCACCATCACATCTACAGTACACTCCTGACCCACCATCACATCTACAGTACACTCCTGACTGACCCACCATCACATCTACAGTACACTCCTACTGACCCATAATCACATCATACAGTACACTACTGACCCACCATCACATCTACAGTACACTCCTGACTGACCCACCATCACATCTACAGTACACTCCTGACTGACCCACCATCACATCTACAATACACTCCTGACTGACCCATAATCACATCATACAGTACACTACTGACCCACCATCACATCTACAGTACACTCCTGACCCACCATCACATCTACAGTACACTCCTGACTGACCCACCATCACGTCTACAGTACACTCCTGACCCACCATCACATCTACAGTACACTCCTGACTGACCCACCATCACATCTACAGTACACTCCTACTGACCCATAATCACATCATACAGTACACTACTGACCCACCATCACATCTACAGTACACTCCTGACTGACCCACCATCACATCTACAGTACACTCCTGACTGACCCACCATCACATCTACAGTACACTCCTACTGACCCATAATCACATCATACAGTACACTACTGACCCACCATCACATCTACAGTACACTCCTGACCCACCATCACATCTACAGTACACTCCTGATTGACCCACCATCACATCATACAGTACACTACTGACTGACCCACCATCACATCTACAGTACACTCCTGACTGACCCACCATCACATCTACAGTACGCTCCTGACCCACCATCACATCTACAGTACACTCCTGACTGACCCACCATCACATCTACAGTACGCTCCTGACCCACCATCACATCTATAGTACACTCCTGACCCACCATCACATCTACAGTACACTCCTGACCCACCATCACATCTACAGTCCTCACTCTGTGTTCTTTATTATTACACTGCTATCTGTGCTGCACTTCTGTGCAACTCTAGCTGTTTTGAAAAGTGGTTATTAATAAATATATAAATAAATAGATAAACATAGAAATAAATAAATACAGTTGCGTTTTATATGGAGAAAGCTGTGACTGACTGACTGTGTTAAATACATGCTGGCACAGGAGCTGTCGTCCTGAACTGGAGGCTCAGATATGTTTTAAGAGAAAATCCTCCGAGCTGGTTTTGGCACGTTGGTTTTGAGTGTGGGCGTTTCCCCTCGATGAACCGCAGATAAAATCCCGTCCCGGCGCGCCTGCTGTGGCTGATCTACACAGCTTATATGCTTTATTGGTTTAGATGGAGCTCAGTGTTTCCAGTCTGGGAGACGGAGCATGGATGAAGTATAGCTGCCCCTCCTGCCCGGGAAAAAACTCATACTGATGATCATCATCTTATGGCGCATATCACTCATCTGACTGTCTGACGCTCTTAATCACCATGTAGCTCAATTATTATATTCTATATTCCATTATATTGACATCTATTAAATGATGCTTGTTTTTGACTCTCAGGCTTCTTTGCATTTTAGTGCTCCGTTAATTGTGTTTATCGTCAGCGCTTACGGAGTCATTATGGTTCCTCATTTGCACATATAAATTGATTTTCTGTGCTGAATCCCTGCTGACAGCGTAATTCAGTCCCAGTTCTGACAATGCTAAGCCGGCTATCTCATTAGCATTCATTGATATGCGTATAAACGATAATGCGGTGCTCTTTTGAGTGCATTCATACAAAATGTGCATTTGTTTGTCATATTTCACGTATGTCAGCTGCTATGCTAAAGCTTTCGCCACTTATCTTCCCAGCCCAGGCGGCGATGCTGTATGTTCTGTGGGTGTGCTTCTGGCAGGAGGTCTTCCAGATGTCTCTCCAGCCGTCGCCCTCGTTCTGAGGAAGAAGAAGACTTAGCCCTCTGGAAATAAACAACGCGATCGCTGATAAACTCAGGGTTTAATGTGGCGTTGAGGTTTAGCTGGATCGTAGCAGTGTACTCTAGAGTAGGTGGTGTACTGTGACTAGCTTGCTGTTGCCTTCATCAGATTCAGCCCCCTGACGCGGGCCTGCAAAGCCAAGACTGGACCAGCCAGCCCCTCCATACTTGATGGCGATGGTCAAAAGCCGATCTGCACCGAGAGCTCTTCCAGCTTCAAGTACAGCTCGACTCGACCCGCCATCCTTTAAGATCCACGGAAGACGAGCATCCAGACTTTTTACTGTCCTGCACCGAAGTGGTGGAACGAACTTCCCCTGGGTGTCCGAACAGCAGAGTCCAACACTCACTGTCCTCAAACCCAGACTGAAGACCCTTCTTCACCTCATTCAGAAACAGCTTGGATCACTTTGTTTACATCCCCGTGTGTAATGCTGGTTAATGAACGGTGACAAATGGTGGTCAGCGCCTCGTCCAGCAAGGCCGGAGGAGTGAAATTAATGGCAGGAAGCGTTCCGGCGGCAGAGCCTCGCATTAGGCCACCGAAGACGTGTGTATCAATTAGCGGCGCATCACAAGAAGCCTAATGCTAGCCGCTATGCATGCTAATTCAGGCTAAATTATTTTAATTTATTTCACCATCAGAGTCGCATTCACTTACACTGCAGTGGTTCAGCGCGCGGCGCGATTGTGTCAGTGGCTTCGCTGAAGGCCAGGCTCGTGGGAGGACCTTGATATTTGGGGTGGGTGAAGAAATACGAGATTACTCCATAACCAGCAGGAATATTTATAGCTGCTAATCCGAGCGTGTCGGAGCAGGAGGTTTAAATTCATGGTAAAAGGAGTGTGTGAGGTGCTGTTCTGAATGGTTAGAGCTTCTTATGATTTGATTTTTTTTTTTTTGCTGACATGTCAGAAGGTGCATTTAGCCATGAATTCATTCATCACGCACTCTGGAAGTGAGAAGAACAGGCTGCGACTGAAGCAGATAGCAGTGTGGGTTGGCTGTAAGTCAGGGGTTGGCTGTAAGTCAGTTTAGCTATAGCATAATCACACCTCTTATTCATCCCACTGCCAAATGATTCTTAAACAAATAAATGTCTCTCTTCAGGCTCCACCCACTAATGTGGTCTTCTGTACCTACTGTAAAAACCTCACTTTAGAACCATTGATTTACTAAAAAATACTGTTTTTCTCTTACTAGGGTGAATATTAATAACGCTCTAAATGTAGGTATTGTGATATACACTGAGGAGGAGGAGCTACAGTCTCTCATTAGGGTGAATATTAGTAACGCTCTAAATGTAGGTATTGTGATATACACTGAGGAGGCGGAGCTACAGTCTCTCATTAGGGTGAATATTAATAACGCTCTAAATGTAGGTATTGTGATATACACTGAGGAGGCGGAGCTACAGTCTCTCATTAGGGTGAATATTAATAATGCTCTAAATGTAGGTATTGTGATATACACTGAGAAGGTGGACCTACAGTCTCTCATTAGGGTGAATATTAATAACGCTCTAAATGTAGGTATTGTGATATACACTGAGGAGGCGGAGCTACAGTCTCTCATTAGGGTGAATATTAATAACGCTCTAAATGTAGGTATTGTGATATACACTGAGGAGGCGGAGCTACAGTCTCTCATTAGGGTGAATATTAATAACTCTAAATGTAGGTATTGTGATATACACTGAGGAGGCGGAGCTACAGTCTCTCATTAGAGTGAATATTAATAACGCTCTAAATGTAGTTATTGTGATATACACTGAGGAGGCGGAGCTACAGTCTCTCTGTTTCTGTACCATAACAGTGTGTGTGATGACTGATTTGTGTGTAGAAGTTCCAGAATTCACGCCTATATTATCTGAATCTCCACTTGGTGGCCTAATAGAGCACAGTTTGGAAGAACATCAACAACTTACAGTGAAAGCTAGCCAGGCTAAAGTACAGCTTCCAAACATGGTGGAGGTAGTTTTACACACTGCTTCTGTAACTAAGCCCCCCAAGACCCAGGTTGGCCTAGGAGTGTACTGTAGATGTGATGGTTGGTCAGTCAGGAGTGTACTGTAGATGTGATGGTGGGTCAGTCAGGAGTGTACTGTAGATGTGATGGAGGGTCAGGAGTGTACTGTAGATGTGATGGAGGGTCAGGAGTGTACTGTAGATGTGATGGTTGGTCAGTCAGGAGTGTACTGTAGATGTGATGGTGGGTCAGTCAGGAGTGTACTGTTGATGTGATGGTGGGTCAGGAGTGTACTGTAGATGTGATGGTGGGTCAGGAGTGTACTGTAGATGTGATGGTGGGTGGTGTTAATGTATACACGCAGTAGTGAGTAGACTACTCTCATATGAAGCTTTGCTCTTTTCAGTGTGAAGTTGTTTTTGCTTTATAAGTGACCTTCCTCTTCATCCCTCGCCCACTTACAGCTCTGTGTTTATTCTCTATAATCCATGTTTATGAAGTGTGGTGTTGTGTTAGACCACAGCTCTGGCTGGATTCACAGGCCTTTTTTCTGCACACGTTCAACCTTTGTTATTTTATTATTTTGCAAATTCCATATTTTTAAATTCCATTTTATTTTAATTCACACTGGGTTTTATGTGAAACCCCTCCACCATTTTAATGATCTGGTTTTAAAAGCAGGTTCTAGAGCCGAGCTCTTCTCAGAACTCTGGTAGAACAGTGTCTCAGGCATCAGGCAGCGTCTTCATCACCAATAGGTGAAGAACTTTCTGTGAGGAGCATTTCCATACAGAATTCATACATATATAAATATATGCCCAAACATTTATGATATATGTGTATACATGGCCATATTTCAAACGTCTGTATTGCGTTAGAGACATGTGACTGTTAAGAATGTGAACACATTACTGTGTTCTTCATCCTGGTGAGTCATTGACTGATTGTCTTTGTTGTTAGTGTTATATGTTGACTCATATCGTAAAGCAGGAGTGTGCAGAGCTGCAGGTATGCAAGTTGTATAACCACAGATTGCACCTGAGCCAGGCTACTCTGCCCCTTTGCCCACATGCTGCCCCGGCAAGGAGCATAACAGGATGTTTCAAACAGGAAGCGCTTAGGCGTGATTCTGAGAAAACCTTCAGCTCTTTATCTCTTAAGATCTTGCTGATTTTACGCCAGGCTTCTTTCTCGCTCTTCTGCGGTTCTTCATTAAGGGCAGTCCCACTGAGACGTGACTCATATTCAGAGCCACCCGGACAAAACAGAGCCGAATCTGAAAGCATCCGAGATCTTTCTCAGTACAGGAGAACAATCCTCACAAGCTAAGCCTTTGCACAATGCACAATGTTCTTCTAATGAATGCATTCAGCTATTTGAAGTTGCATCTATTGCTGACACAGATGTGCAAATGCACACACTCACACACAGCTTGTCTAGTCCCTGTAGAGAAGTACTGCCAATAGAATAGGACTCTCTGGAGCTGTTGGCACCATGCTGCCTAACGCCAGGCGTGGGCTAGTAGAGGGGTATAAAGCCCCCCAGCATTGAGCTGTGAAGCAGTGGAAGAACTGTGGTGGAGCTCCATCTAGTACTTTTGGGATGAGTTGGGGAGTTGGAGATGGATCTAGTAGAAAGCCTTCCCTCCTGGACAGTAGAGACAATTAAACTAGGATAAACTCTTTTAATCCTCTTGTTTTCAGAAAAAATACTGAATGAGCAGGTGTCCCAATACTTTTGTCCAAATAGTGTATATGGTCTATAGCAAGTGCAGAACACTACATCTCAGTTCAGACAACAGTACGTCATCTGAGTTGAGCCTTAAAAACATTAGATAATGAGCTGCAGCTGAAAGGTTAGAGTGCCCTCAATCACGTGACTTCCCCAGTCTGGAAGGCTTTTGCCAGCTCAGATTGTGCTGGGATTTTAACGGAGGAGCTCCTCACATGTGATGAGCAGCAGTTAGACTGTAGGGCCGGTCTATAGTGGTGAAATTACTTCACAGCTCTAGAGTGGAGCGACTGTCTAAGTGCCTGCTCGATAAGAGACAGGAGTTCATAACACCACAACTCTCCATGGTGAGATGAGTGCTCCTGGGGTTTCATGTATCAAAGTACTGCCTCTTTAGATCCAACCAATCGCAGGCTTTGTCTTGCAGTGTGTTTAGGTGTGGACTTTAGGTGTGGATGTATTGCATGATTTTGTTTACTGAGGCCTTTACAGGTTATTCTAGTCAACCATCCTCTGGGTTTTGGGCACATCAGGAACACATCCGGGTACTGTAACACCCAAAGAACCCATTTCAAAAACCTTTAGCTTCAGGTTAAAGAGCCGACAGAAACAGGAGTGTGTGAGCACTGCGTTTCCGGTGGGCTCGCATCCTCACAGCCAGCCTGTGAATACGAGAGTGACCCTCCTGCACTGCAGTTATATAACACTTCAGTCCAGCCTGACTCACGCCCTCATCCCTGCACTCTGAAACCAATCATCTCTCACTGTTATTGACTCTGCGTGATCACCTGACCTCAGAGTTCACACAGATATGTGTGGAGGTGTGTGGATTTAACAGATACGGGTCCTTTCTGATAAAGCAGATTATTGCCTTTGCACAGGATACTGGAACTGGTCCACTTTCTCACCAGAGCAGTGTGTGTATATGAGTGTGTGTACTTACATAAATATATTTTTGACAAATGACATATATACACATGGACAAAATTGTTGGTACCCCTTAGTCAATGAAAGAAAACCCACAATGGTCACAGAAATAACTTGAATCTGACAAAAGTAATAATAAATAAAAATTCTATGAAAATTAACCAATGAAATTCAGGCATTGCTTTTCAACCATGCTCCAATAGAATTATTTAAAAAAAATAAAATCATGAAACAGGCCTGCACAGAAATGATGGTACCCTTAACTTAATATTCTGTTGCACAACAAAATCACTGCAATCAAATGATTCCTGTAACTGTCAGTGAGACTTCTGCACCTCTCAGCAGGTATTTTGGTCCACTCCTCATGAGAAAACCGCTCCAGTTGTCTCAGGTTTGAAGGGAGCTTTTTCCAGACGGCATGTTTCAGCTCCTTCTAAAGATGCTTAATAAGATTTAGGTCAGGGCTCATAGAAGGCCACTTCAGAATAGTCAAATTTTTCCTCTTAGCCATTCTTGGGTGTTTTTAGCTGTGTATTTTGGGTCATTATCCTGTTGCAAGACCCATGACCTGTGACTGAGACCAAGCTTTCTGACACTGGGCAGCACATTTCTCTTTAGAATCCCTTGATAGTCTTAAGATTTCATTGTACCCTGCACAGATTCAAGACACCCTGTGCCAGATGCAGCAAAGCAGCCCCAGCACATAACAGAGCCTCCTCCATGTTTCACAGTAGGGACAGTGTTCTTTTCTTGATATGCTTCATTTTTCTGTGAACATAGGGCTGATGTGCCTTGGCAAAAAGTTAAATTTTTGTCTCATCTGTCCATAGGACATTCTCCCAGAAGCTTTGGGGCTTGTTAACATGTAGTTTGGCAAATTCCAGTCTGGCTTTTTTATGATTTGTTTTCAACAATGGTGTCCTCCTTGGTCGTCTCCCATGAAATCTACTTTGGCTCAAACAACGATGGATGGTGCGATCTTATACTGATGTTCCTTGAGCTTGAAGTTTACCTTTAATCTCTTTAGAAGTTTTCCTGCGGCCACGTCCAGGGAGGTTGGCCACAGTCCCATGGATCTTAAATTTCTATAAACCTTTACTTTTAACATGCTTGTCTATAAATTTCTTTCCAATCTCCTGAGACTCTTTCCTTTGCTTCCTCTGGTCCATGTTGAGTGTGGTACACACCATGTCACCACACAACACAGTGACTACCTGTAGCCCTATATATAGGCCCACTGACTGATTACAAGACTGTAGACACCTGTGATGCTAATTAGTGGACACACCTTGATTTAACATGTCCCTTTGGTCACATTATTTTCAAGGGTACCATCTTTTCACCATTTTTGTCCAGGCCTGTTTAATGAGTTTACTTTTTTAAATTCTGTTGAAGCAATGGTTCAAAATCAATGTCGGATTTTTTTATTTGTTCATTTTCATAGAATTTTTATTTATTATTATTTTTGTCAGATTCAAGTTATTTCTGTGACCATTGTGGGTTTTTCTTTCATTAACCAACCATAAGTACCAACAATTTTGTTCATGTATGTATATAATACATATGGGATATATTGTTATTATTATTATTATTATTATTATTATTGTTACATATAGGTACTTGCTTGTATATAATACATTTGGGGTATATTTTTTACATATAGATACTTGCTTGTACATAATAGATATGGGACATATTGTTATTACTACATATAGACACTTATTATAGACATATAATATATTATTAACATATAACATTTTATATATGTATATATATATGTAATAATAATAATTATATATATAATCATATTATAATTATTATTATTATTATTAAACATAGGTACTTACATATTTATAAAACATACAGGATATATTATTAATATATATAGATACTTGCTGGCATATTATACATATAGGATATATTTATTTTTTACATGTAGATACTTGCTTGTATGTAAGGCATATGGGATACATTATTATTACATATGGAGCCTTGCTTGTTTATAACAGATATGGGGACTGTTATTACATATAGATACATATATCAGACACACACTCATGTCTGACTGTTCTCCTGGGGTGGGTGGCACTTCTGTGAGCGTTAGGAGGCTCTGCTTTGATAAGTGTGTCAACCTGCCCCCTCAGAGCACTGCACTGCCACAGTGTGTGTGTGTGTGTGTGTGTGTGTGTGTGTGTGTGTGTGTGTGTGTGTTTATCACTCGTGCCTGAAGCGCTCCACAGTGTGACGGCTCTGCTAGGAGATTACCTGCTCTGGAGGATCGAGGCGCTGCTTTTGCTTTACATTATTTAATTAAGGCTAAAAGAGAAGCGCAGCGTTTCTGCCAGGAGTTCTGATTTAGAGTCGAGCTCTCGTGAAACTGAGCTTTCCTTAAAAAGCAAACGTACAGCTGCCTCGTGGCCATCGTGGAGGAATGCAGATTCCCTATTCAGCTCAGATCAGCTCTGTCTGTGGGGAGTGTTCTCCAGCAGGCCTGCTCTCAGCCGTGCAGTGTGTGTGTGTGTGTGTGTGTGTGTGTGTGTGTGTGTGTGTTCATGTGCAAGTGTCCAGTTTATATCTACTGATGTTCAAGGTGATTGAATAGCTGATTTGCCAGGCAGACACATACTGGTGAAGCTAGTTGGCCAGTTTGCTCGTGCCGATCATGGTGGTCAACCACCTTGGACATGCTGGTCATCTTGTTCAGGCTGGTCATACAGACATGGGATATATTATTATTATTATATTATTATTACATATAGGTACTTACATATATATAATAATATGGGATATATTATTATTACATATAGATACTTACATATATATAATAATATGGGATATACTATTATTTCATATAGATACTTGCTTGTATATAAGACAAATGGGATATATATTGTATTAGGTGGTTGAATAGCTGATTTGCCAGGCAGACACAAACTGGAGAAGCTGGTTGGCTCATGCCGATCATGGTGATCAACCACCTTGGTCATGCTGGTCATGTTGTCACTATGGTGTTGCTAGGCGGTCGCTATGGTATGGTATCTTAGGGTGGAACCACAGATTGGACTGCGTCCACATGCTTCTCTACCTTCAGATGCTGCTTCTGGAGCTCTCAGCTTGTCCAGAAATGTACTGTAGGGGGAGCCCAAGAGCAAAAACACCAGTTTTCACATAATGGCACCTTGCAGGCTGAGTAATAAAAGATGTTTGGCGTGTCCCGATCCAAGTACCCTAACGCTGTTGGTTGATACTGATCCGATCCGAGCACTCCTGCTGAGTCCCACCTTGCCTCCTGACACTCATCTTCCAAAACTACCCTAAACATGGATCATCTGTGACACAAAGCTTCTAATGCTAACTCTCCATTCCACCTTAAATAGCGCAGTAGCGGTTATTGTCCATGATTCAGCAGCAGAGTGAAACAGCTGCAGAATTTAAGGTGGAATGGAGAGTTATAGTAAGAGGACAACTTCAGCCCTGTTTTGGCTGCTAACTGCTAACGTCAGTGCTCTGATCAGCTCCAATAAAGCTCTGTTTAGCTCGGCTCACTGAAATAAGCTCACAGATGAACAGATGTTTAGGGTAGATTTCCAGTTCCTCACTACGGCAGCTAAGAACCATGCCTGGAGGAAGCCAGAGGGCACTCTGCTGCAGCGAAACCAGAGATCGGAAGTGGATCAGGACCTTAAAGGCCGAGACCAGATTGATTCAGATATGCCTGGATCGGCCCCAGATCCCGAGTCACTGGGTTGGATCAGGACAGCTCTACTGAAAATGAGTGAACAGTGGAATAATAAAGAAACTAGAGCGCAAATGAAACCTATTAATTAGCTAATTTATTCAAATTAATCTTGCTGACCGCTCAGGGATAACGAGAGGTTGGGTACGGGCTGCGTAACGCCCCACTCCAGCAGCGTGTACAGGGGTGTGTAGTGTTTAGTAGAGGTGTAAACTTGTGCAGTTATGTAAGGCCCAGTATGGTCGTCCCCGAACAGTGCAGTGAGGGACACCCTGCTATGAGCAGTGTGTGTGTGTGTGTGTGTGTGTGTGTTCCCTGTGCCAAGCTTCCTCTCTGATTGCTTTGCCCTCCGTATAACTCGACCTGTCCCTCCGTCTCTAAGTGCCCATCAACCAGCTCAGCTCCAGCTCGGCAGAAGCCATTTCTGCCTCCCGACTTCTGAATAAAATATCTCCCCGCGAGCCGAGAGAAGAATAAAAAGACTTTTTGGGTCACGCTTTCCGTTCCTCGTCTCAGAAGATCGCGGATTTCTCTCTCTAACCTTCCCTCTCATTGTTATTAGTGCTTAAAAAAATAAAAAATCTCCCACTCATGAATTGTTCATTGGTGGGAAGAGCTGTAACCCCCCCCCCCCCCTTAAGACCAGCCGGAGCGGCTAAAATACCCTGTTATCATTTATTGAACACGCATCTGGTTCATGATAGCATAGTGTTAGAGAGATTCTAAGATATTTTATGTTGCAAATAACATTAAAACCAATGTGCTGCACAGTTATAACACTGTTATGAAGCTTCATAAACAAGTAACGAGGTGTGTAGGGTCATTATGAACACTATGTGTTCATAATAGCATGGGTTCATTCACCTGGAGTGTCATAGCACACTTATAAAGCCTTATCTCACATATACATGTCAGTGTTCACAACTGAACTAATGTGCTGCATAGTTATAGTACTGTTATAAAGCTTCATAAGCAAGTAACTAGGCATATAAGGTCATTATTGGTATTATATTGTACTATGTGATAGCATGATTTCATTTACCTGGAGTGATACTGTGTGTGTATTTGTTTATCTGTGTATTTCTGTGAAGTCTACCTACATAGAGACTTCATAGCACACTTATAAAGCCTTATCTCATATATTTAATTAACAGCTCATGCCAGTGTTCATAACATGAAGACTTTTTATGTCATGAATAATATTAAACTAATGTGCTGCACAGTTATAACACTGTTATGAAGCTTCATAAGCAGGTAATGAGATGTATAAGGTCATTATGAACACTATGTGTTTTTGATAGCATGATTTCATTCACCAGAAGCGTTACTGTGTGTGTATTAGTTTATCTTTTTTTTTTTTCAAAGTCTACCTACATAGAGACTTCATAGCATGCTTATGAAGCCTTATCTCATATATTTTATGAACAATATGCTGCACAGTTATAACACTGTTATGAAGCTTTATATGCAAGTAATTAGGCATCTAAGGTGGAGGCCTAATTAGAAACACTATACATGAGTTCTAAAAACACCTTATAAGCTTTATTAATCGGAATTAATGCTTCATAACAGTCCGTACTGAGGAACAGTGGACCACCACCATGAAGAATGGCCAGCTCTTCTTTTAGTTTAGGCCAGCCTGAGCGACTAACACATCCCATTAGAGTGTGAGTGTATCGGTGTTTGTAAAGGCTGCCTACATAGAGCAGTGCATAGCACGCTTATTAAGTCTTATTTGACAGCTTATGTCAGCATTTGCATCATAAGATGTTTTACGTCATAAATATCACTGTATTGATTAAACGAAAGTAATGTACAGTTATAACACTGTTATGAACTTTCATAGACATAAAAGGTGGAGGTCTAATTATAAACACTGTATGTGAGTTCTAAAAATCCCAGTATTGACCTGGCATGTGATGTTCATAACTAGGCCTTTGCCTTGTGAGCTCTATTACCTGGGAGTGGCAGTTATATATAAGTATAATACCCACCACAGCGCCACCTTGCAGGTATTGCATTTTAAAAAAAACTTTGTAGCATGTAAACATGGATACATTCACACAAAAAACTGCCTAATTTACATAAATTGTTTTTGTGATGTCACAAAAAAATGTATATATGCATATACTGTAACTTACAGCAATTTAGCCCCGCCCAACAGAATGCTTCTCAGAACAGAGCTCATTTACATATATCAGTCGTAAAGGTACAGTGTGTTGGACTGTAAGGGTTAAAGAGGGGTGGGTGTAGAAGTGAATTATTATTAGGACTTATAATTATTATAAGTGGAGCTCAGAGAGAAATGAAATATATGAAAAATTTAACATACGAGCTCTTTCAATGCTTATGTATGCATTATGAAGTT
The DNA here is from genome assembly GCF_030463535.1 of Salminus brasiliensis. Lineage (NCBI taxonomy): Eukaryota > Metazoa > Chordata > Actinopteri > Characiformes > Bryconidae > Salminus > Salminus brasiliensis. Next base: position 1,066,830 of record NC_132897.1, read on the forward strand.
CCTATGTACATGAGTGTGCAGAACCACCAAATAAACAGCCGTAACCACAGAGCGTACGTTCTGTATACAATATTTTATATAAAAAAAATAGAGAGGTAGAGAAAGCACATATTTCTTGGCTGATCAATAAAACACAGATGTAACTGATACAACATGATTATATACAGCAGCTCTGACATGTTCAAACATCACCAAATAAACCTGCCATCTGCCCACATCCTGCTAATGCTGCACCTTCGGCCGGCCCTCCTGATAAACACACCGTGCTCCAATAAAACCACTGCGGCCACTTCAGCTTTACGGTGTGTTTCGCTAAGCTCTCACTGTGTTTGGACTGGGCGTGAAACCCAGCATCAGCGCTCCAACCCCTGGGAGTGACCGGCGTCACTGACCATAACAACACCAGGCTGTAAATGTAAAGGTTTTTTATGAAGGGGAAACTCCGGACACACTCCACAGACGTTCTGCAGAACTCAGCAGTCGAGATGTAAATAGAGCGTTTAAGCTGGTACAGAGAGAGAGAGTGATTAGTGTGATGCTCACTCGACCATTTAAGAATCACCGCTGCGCTCAGACACTTTGGGGAATGGTGGTCCTGATCGCTGCTCTGGTGTAAAAGGACTCCTCCTCTGTTGGTCAGATTTACAGTTTAATGACCTTGGTTTTAATGTTCTAGCTGGTTCTAGCTCTGCACTCTACACTGAAAGAATTCTTTGACTGGTAATAATCGTGGAACCCTTTACAGAACCTTTTTTATTTAAAGGTTCTATGATGAGCCATCTACACAATGTTTTCCTTGTACTTGAAGAACCACACATTTGTGGAAGCAAGACTCGGTTCTATATAGAAACATGTACTAAAAGGATTCTTGAGGAACCCACTTTATTAGAACCTGCTACCTTGTGCTTCCACTCAGAGGCCACTTTATCGGAAACACCTACCTTGAGCTTCCACTCAGTGGCCACTTTATTGGAAACACCTACCTTGTGCTTCAACTCAGAGGCCACTTTATCGGAAACACCTACCTTGAGCTTCCACTCAGTGGCCACTTTATTAGAAACCCCTACCTTGAGCTTCCACTCCGTGGCCACTTTATTAGAAACCCCTACCTTGAGCTTCCACTCAGTGACCACTTTATCGGAAACACTTCTTTTGAGCTTTCACTCAGTGGCCACTTTATCGGAAACACCTATCTTGAGTGTCCACTTAGTGGCCACTTTATTGGAAACCCCTACCTTTGTGCTTTCTAATAAAGTGGCCAGTGAGTGGATGTCCAAGGCAGGTGTTTCCAATAAAGTGGCCAGTGAGTAGAGATCCAAGGTAAATGTTTCTAATAAAGTGGCCAGTGAGTTTATATCTGAGATGGGTGTTTCCGATAAAGTGGCCAGTGAGTGGATGTTCAAGGCAGGTGTTTCCAATAAAATGGCCACTGAGTGTATTATCCAGTCCTCCAGGCCTAATTAGCATAAATGATTGGAGTTGAAAACGGGAAAGATCTTAAACAAGCCAGTTTCCATCCAGGTGATCGTTATCATTGTAAAAGGCTCTAAGCTAACGACACATCCAGAACATTAGAGTGATCGGTTGGTGACGTGAAAAGCCCCGCCCCCTCCCCCCTCCCCCAAAGCTTCATGGTAAGAAGAGTCATCTCTGGCGTCTGAAACTGGGACAGCCTCTGCAGCTCTTTTGCTTCTGTAAGCTGTGAGCCATCCTAACCCGACCACGCTCAGAGGAGGTTCTACAGAAGGGTTCAGGAGACATCAGAGGTGTGTGGATGTGGACTGCGTCAGTCGACACGATGATGATACACTGTTACTGTACATACGGACATGCCCCTTACAAAAATGAAGTAAATACATTACCGTACAGTTCGTCATGTTTCAACAAGATATTCTGATGTTTTCCATCTTCATTCTCTAACAGCTGAACAGAGCCAGACAGGCTTCAGACGACAAACACGGCCTCTTGTTATCCCATCAGATTTAATTGGGCTGCAGTTCCTCACATGATCATTCATTATCAGCATGTCTGTCATCATCTGTGTCTGAACAGAAGTGTCGAGAGCGTCTCTGTCGCTTGTCAGAGCCGTCCGGACCGTGGGCCGGATCAGAGCAGAGCGTTTGCACAGAGCCCTGTCCGGTCTAATCCTCCATCACAACCCTAACGGCCGCTCCGCGCCACCAGCTCTCAAAATAGCCCGGCTGAGTCACTGTAAAAGGCAAGGTGAGTGTCCTGTCTCTCTCCCGCTCTCTCTCTCTCTGTTCACCCCCACACCCACACACTCTCAGACACACCGATTTCCAATATTAGTCAGCAACAGACCTGAAAGCCTTACAGCAACAATTATCCACTAGCCCTTATGATTCCCAACAGCAAAACATCTGCTTTCTGAAGGACTGCTGCTCTGCTCTGACTGACAGCGCCTCCAAAAAAAAACAAGCAAAACGTGAGTCAGAGTGACAAATAGACAAACAAGACAAATTCGTTAGAAAGAAAGAAAGGAAAAGGAAACAAAATGAAGACAAAGAGAAGAAATGTAGGGGCATTTCTGAATTTCTAAAAATCTATTTCAAAATAATAATAGGAAAAAACATGTTTTTTTAAGAAAGGAAACAATAAAGAAAACAAAGAGAAAAAAACAAGAAAAAGAAAAATCAGTCCCAAAACCCCCAAATCTCTGTTTTACCAAAAATAAAAAATAAAAAGGAAATTCAAAAAGGAGTTAAAAAAATATTTATTCTAATCAGGTTTAAAAGTGAGGAATAATTAAAGGAAAATAGTAAAAAGTCAAAAAAACAAAGAAGAAAGAAAAGAGGAAAGAAAAATAAAGGAAAAAAAAACTGAAAACAAAGAAGAAAGAAAGTGAAAGAAAGAAAAAGAAAAGAAGAGAAGGAATTTTGAATCACAAAAAATCTAAATCAGTTTTCTAAAAATAGAAGAAAGGAAACAATAAAGAAAGCATAGAGAAAACGTAAGAAAAAAGGAACAAAATAAAAAGAAAGAAAAAGAAAAAAATCAATTCCAAAAAAACCTAATCTGAATTTTGTCGAAAATAAAAAAGAAGGAAATTGAAGAGTTAAATTATTCAAAAATTATTCATTCAAATCGGGTTTGAAAGTGAGGAAGAAAGAAAGGAAAAGAGTGAAAAAGGCAAAGAAACAAAGACGAAAGTGAAAGAAAAGAAAATAAGAGAGTATTAAATAAAAGTCTTTTAAATCAGAATTTCTACAAATCTGTTTTCTGAAATTAAAAAAAAAACTTTTTTTTGAAGAAAGGAAACAGTAAAGAAAAAAGTAAAAGTAAAGGAAAAGAGTAAAAAAAGGTAAAGAAACAAAGAAAGTGAAAGAAAGGAAAATAAGAGAAAGTAAGGAAGAAGAAAAAAAGAAAAGAAAAGAAGGAAATGAAAGGAAACAAAGAAGAAAAAAAGAAAGTCTTCTAAATCAGAATGTTCTGAACATGAAAAAAAAACTTAAAGATTAAAAGAAGAATGGAATCAATAAAGAAAACAAAGAGAGAACGTAAGAAAAAAAGTGGATGAAATTAAAAGAAAAAAAATCTGAGAATAAAAAAACTTCAAAAGAGTTCAAAAGGAAGAAGAAAATAGAAAAGAAAAGAGTAAAAAGGAAACGAAACAAAGAAGAAAGAAAGAAAGGAAAAAAGAGAAATTAGAAATGTAGGGTCCAAAAAAAACCTCAAAAATGGCTCATCCTGCACAGCTCCCAAAAACAAGCAAAAAAACACGGAAAATACAGAAATGAAATTGTAGGGTTCAGTGATGCCCCGCCCCCAAACAGCCTTAATGCAAAACTCAAAAACAAAGAGGCCTCTTCGGGTCCAAAACAGGAGCTAATCCAAGTCCGAGTGTTTGAAGTGTTTGAAGAACAAAAATCACTCTGAAGGTTCAGAAACGCTTTCATCTGAATCAAAGTTCCGAAAGAAAAATGAGATTCCAATTAAAACTGTTTCCAGTTCAAAACCGCAACAAACAAACAATCCGTCCAGGGTCCCGAAACCGGCGCCAGTTTTCGAAAGGGCGTCTGAACGTCCCTCGGCTAAACTTTCAAGGCCTCGTGGACTCCGACGGCGGAGAGCCGGCGGTTGATGTTGCGGTAGCGGCAGCGCAGAAGGTCCTTGTAGGTGGAGCGAAGGTCCCGGTTGAAGAAGGCGTAAATGAAGGGGTTGACCAGAGAGTTAGCGTAGCCGAACCACAGCAGCATCCGCTCCAGCCAGATGGGGATGCAGCTGCACTCCACGCCGCAGATGAAGGGTCTGGCCGTGGACAGGATGAAGAAGGGCAGCCAGCAGATGGAGAAGACCCCCACGATCACACCCAGGGTGGTGGCCGCCTTCTGCTCCCGCTTGAAGATAGACATGTTCTGGCGCTCGGGGCTGAGGAGCCGAGAGAGGGCCGCACATTCCTCCGCCACTCCGGCGCCGTGGTGCTGAGGCTTCAGCCCGTGCATCCTCACCGCCTCGCTGCAACAACACAACAAGCGTTCAGACTGCTTTAACAATATCAGCCCACGTAAATATCACCTTCAGATTTGTACGATAAATTGACTAAAGTATTGGGACACCTGCTCAGGTTTTGGAGGGAGGAGCATTGCTGTGAGGATTTGATGGTGTCAAATTTTGGTGTAGAAAAAAACAGAATCAAGACACACCGCTAATCAATTTATACTCAATTCTCAATTTCTACTCGTAATCGAACCCCATCCTGAGGTTCCCACAGACTCCCACCCCTCCTGTTTACACCCCTGTACTTGAGTATTATTTACTTTAACCAGGTAATACTTTTTACAGTGGAGCTCCCTGGCCGGCACGTCCAGGCTGCGGACGATGCTGGTGAAGCGGTGCTTGGCCCCGCTCTTGCGGGCTGCCTTGAAGATCTTGTAGTACATGAAGAGCATGACGATCATGGGGATGTAGAAGGCCACGGCGGTGGAGTAGATGGTGTAGCTGAAGTCCTGGCTGATCAGACACACCCCCGCCGTGTTGATGTTCTTCGCCCAGCCGCAGAACGGAGGCAGCGTGATGGAGGCCGACACCAACCACACGCCAAAGATCATCTTGGCCATCAGCTGGCCGTTCTGACGGGCCGGGTAGGTCAAAGGGCGCGTGATGCCAAGATACCTGCGAAGAGAAAAGCAGCTGAGTGAGATTTATCTGCTCATCTCTACACCACTGCGCTTCAACCTGCACCTTTAAAACTGAAATATGTATGAGCTCTGTTCTGATTGGCTACCCTGTATTGGCCTGTGCGGTCCAGGCTGAAATTCAGGGTAAACCACTGCTGTAACCACACTGGCAGAGTGGGCGGAGTTAAACGACTCTAGACTAAATGGGAGGGGCTGAATAACTTTAAGCTGATTGGCTCAGCTGCTGTATTTCGAATAAAGCAGCCAGTAAGGATACACAAAAGTAGGCGTTTCTGATAAAGTGGCCAGTGAGGAAGAGCAATGGTAAGGTGTTTCTAATACAGTGGCCAGAAAGAAAGCACAAAAGTAGGTGTTTCTAATAAAGTGGCCAGTGAGGAAGCACAACTGTAGGCGTTTCTAATAAAGTGGCCAGTGAAGAGGCATAGATATAGGTGTTTCTAATAAAGTGGCCAGTGAGGAAGCATTAATATAGGCGTTTCTAATAAATTGGCCAGTGATGAAGCATAAATGTAGGTGTTTCTAATAAAGTGGCCAGTAAGGAAGCGCACAGGTAGGTGTTTCCAATAAAGTAGCCAGTGAGAAAACATAAATATAGGCGTTTCTAATAAAGTGGCCAGTGAGGAATCACAAATGTAGGCGTTTCTAATAAAGTGGCCAGTGAAGAAGCACAAAGGTAGGTGTTTCTTATAAAGTGGCCAGTGAGGAATCACAAATGTAGGCGTTTCTAATAAAGTGGCCAGTGAAGAAGCACAAAGGTAGGTGTTTCTTATAAAGTGGCCAGTAAAGAAGCACAAAAGAAGGTGTTTCCAATAAAGTGGCCAGTGAGCAAGCACAACGGTAGGAGGTGTTTCTTATAAAGTGGCCAGTGAGGAAGCACAAATGTGTTTCCAATAAAGTGGCCAGTGAGGAATCATAAATATAGGTGAAAAAAGGCCGTGAACAAGACTGTGCAGAGACAAATAATGGAGATAGGGGTTTCTAATAAAGTGGCCAGTGAGTATTTCTGGACAGATGTGATCTCCACAGATCATTAAAATGAAAAAACATAAAAATAGAGTTCCACTCATGACAGCAACATCAGACTAATGGCACATCCAGGACACGGGTGTGTTGGTTGGCT
>NC_132897.1:1080608-1110608 GCF_030463535.1 Salminus brasiliensis
CCTGAACCTGCTGTGGCTGGGGGGTCTAGAGGGGACGTTGAGTCTGGTGGTGCTCAACCTAGGGCTGATGCCACAGAGGGGGCTGCTGAGTTAGTGAGTCAGGTGCAGCCTGAGGCGGGGGGTGCAGTAGCTGGGCCTGTTGGCAGAGTTAGTAATGTTAGTCCGGTGAGTTCTGGCTCGAAACCCGACCCTACTGACACTGTGGCTGCTGCTGGTCAGGCTGAGGAGGGTGCTGCGGCTGGTTTGGTGGAGGGAGAGGGTATGGACACTGAGACCATAGCTGAAGAAACACTTTTTAGAGTGCCAGGGAAAAGGAAACTGAAGCGGGCTAGAACTGGACAAAGGTCTGGGAGGACACAGAAAGCTCCCATGGGTGAGAAACATAAAGAAGCTCTAGGCGAAGACTCTGGCACTTTGGAGGACTCTGACAGCGATATGTCAGAGTTAGCAAGTCAGCCGAACTCCTGTGATGCCTACACCTTTGGAAAGATCAGACTATTCCTCAGTAAGACCAAAAATGTGAAGGGTGTTACGGTGGACGATTATTTTCCTGACCGAAAGTTGTTTATACAGTCAGTCCGTGCATTAATGAGGAGCGAAGGTGAGGAGCAGTTCACTCTGCAGGAGGTTTACAGGCTGAAAAAACTCTTACTAAAGTTGAAACTGGAGCTCAACGATGATGATGGCTTTGAGACATCCTAGCTTTGTGTTTCTCACCCTGTTGTGTCTCGTGCCGTGCCTTTACTATCTATTCCTCATGAGTCACATAAGAGTGGGATCTTTAAACCTAAATGGGGCTCGAGATCAGAAAAAAAGAGCAATGATTTATGATTTAATGAAAAGGAAGGGTCTTGACATCTTGTTTCTTCAGGAAACACACAGTGATCCTGCCAGTGAGGCTAACTGGAGGACAGAATGGGACGGGGAGGTTGTTTTTGGCCATTTGGGCTCAGCTTCTGGGGGGGTGGCTATTATGTTTGCCAAAAACTTTCGTCCAATGTCCTTTGAGGTGGAGCAGGTGGTGCAGGGAAGGTGCTTGGTGGTTTGTGCCACATATGAGAGTTTTAAAATAGTTTTGTTTAATGTTTATGCTCCTACTGTAGGCCTCGACAGGGTTATTTTCTTTAATAGTGTTAATACGGCTCTGCAGAACCTTTGTTCTGAGGACTTTCTGTTCTTAGGAGGGGATTTTAACTGCACTGAGGATGATTCTCTGGACAGGAACCATACAGAACCTCATGCTGCTTCTCAGCGTGTTCTACGGGAATCTTTGAGGACCAACAGTTTGTGTGATGTGTGGAGGGTTCTAAATCAGACCCGTAGGCAGTATACCTGGGCTAGGGTGAGGGACGGCTTTGTGTCTCTGGCCAGACTGGACCGTTTTTATTGTTTTAAACATCACCTCAATGTTTTTAAAAGCTGTGACATCACTCCTGTTGGTTTTTCAGATCATAGTTTGGTTCTGTGTTCTGTTTTTATTGCGAACATTAAACCCAAGAGTGCCTACTGGCATTTTAACGTTTCTTTGTTGTCTGACTCACGTTTTCGAAGCGTGTTTGTGGCTTATTGGAATAATTTTAAACTGCAAAAACATTGTTTCCGCAACTTACGTGAATGGTGGGATTGTGGGAAGGTACACATAAGACAGCTCTGTCAACAATACACTTTCAATGTTTCGAGATACATCACCCAGTCAGTGAGATCACTTGAGGCTGAAATTATTGACCTACAACGTCAGCTGGAGTCAACTGGAGATCAGAGTCGAGCTGCGGTCCTGGGGTCAAAAACATCCGCCCTTAAGGACCTGTTGGGTGTCAGGGCGCAGGGGGCTTTGGTCCGATCGCGTTTTCAAATTCTAACGCAGATGGATGCCCCATCTCAGTTTTTCTTTGGCCTGGAGAGGAAAAATGGCCAGAGCCGTTTCATTCATGCCCTGCGCTCTGAGGATGGACGGGAGCTGACAGAGCCGGCTGAGATCCGGAAATGGGCCGTACGGTTTTATACTGAACTGTACAAAAGCGAGTACAGGCATGCTCCTGGGCTGGCTGATGGCTTCTTTGCTGGGATGCCTAAGCTCTCTAGAAGCTCTAACGTGGCTCTTGAAAGACCGCTAGGGGTTAATGAGCTTTATACGGCACTACAGGGCATGAAAGGTGGGACAACCCCTGGTATAGACGGCCTACCTGTAGAATTTTATAAGGCTTTCTGGACTGAGCTTGGTGCGGATCTGTCAGCGGTCCTTACTGAGAGCCTGATGGAGGGCTGTTTACCCTTGAGCTGCAGACGGGCAGTTATCACCTTGTTGCCTAAGAAAGGTAACTTACAGGAGATCAGGAACTGGAGACCGGTGAGTCTCCTGTGCACAGATCTCAAGGTGTTTTCAAAGAGCCTGGCTAATAGGTTGAGGGATGTGATGGGGCAGGTCATACACTATGACCAGACCTACTGTGTGCCTGGCAGATCCATCAGGGACAATATTTTTCTGGTGCGTGATGTTTTGGACATTGCTAGGATTCGTGGGCTTGACTTTGGTCTTATCTCCATAGACCAAGAAAAAGCCTTTGACAGAGTTGAGCACCAGTATTTGTGGCAGACCTTAGACGTGCTGGGTTTTGGTCCGAATTTTCTTAATATGGTTAAAGTGCTGTATCAAGATGTTGAAAGTGTTTTGAAGATTAACGGGGGTCTGAGTGCACCATTCAAAGCATGCCGTGGCATACGCCAGGGATGTGCTCTGTCTGGAATGCTTTACTCCTTGGCCATTGAACCACTGCTTCATAAGCTTCGCTCTACTCTTGTGGGTCTGGATTTGGGACTGGAGGGGCATCCTAGGCTTCAGCTTTCTGCTTATGCAGATGACATCATAATAATGGTCAGTGGACAATCAGATGTTGATCATTTGGTAGCTACTATTCAGGACTTTGGATGTTTATCTGCAGCTAAAATAAACTGGGAAAAGAGTGAAGCTTTGGCAGTGGGGCCGTGGTCTGAGGGCTTGCTACAACTACCAGCTAACATGGCCTGGAAAAGAGGGGGGCTGAAATACTTGGGTGTGTTTTTGGGGGATGACTTATTCCAGCAAAAGAACTGGGATGGTTTCCTGGAGACAATGACAGGCCGTTTAAAGAAATGGAAATGGATCCATGGACAGCTTTCTTTTAGAGGAAGAGTGCTGGTTGTCAATAACCTTGTTGCTTCAATGCTTTGGCACAGACTGTCTTGTATGGACCCTCCAGGTGGATTATTGTCACGTTTGCAAGCACGCCTGGTGGATTTTTTCTGGGACCGCCTCCACTGGGTCCCACAGAGTGTGTTGTTCCTTCCCAGGGAGGAAGGGGGGCAAGGCCTGATTCACCTTTTCAGCAGAATGGCAACTTTTCGTCTGGAGTTCCTGCGGAAATACCTGACCGGTGATACAGACCTAGTGTGGAGGGAAATAGCCAGCAGTATTTTGCACACTGTTGATGGACTGGGGCTTGATACAGCACTATTTTTTATGGATCATAGACAGCTGCATTTGAATGGATTACCCCTTTTTTATCGTGGACTTTTTAAGTTTTGGACTCTTTTCAAACACCACCGACTAGAGCAGACCTCTCTCTACTGGCTGCTGGAGGAGCCCTTGGTTAAAGGAGCTCGGCTAGATGTGTCGGCTGATGGGGCACTGGGTCTCACGCACAGACTCTGTGCCTCGAAAACTGTTAAACTAAGGAACTTGGTGGATGTGGCCGGGCCGGGCCTAGATAACGTTCATGATGTTGCCTCTTTGTTGGGGCAGTGGTCTGTTCGGCAGAGCAAGATCATACTGGACTTATGGAATAGCAGGTTGTCGCCGGAGGACAAGTCCCTTTTGCAGGCGTATGGCAATGGAGGTGTGATACCAAATAGGAAAGACCCTTTTCCGAAGACTGGTCTTACACCCAATCTGGACGGAGTGTCAGGACCTTTGTTGACTTCTGATTGGCACAGTTTGGACCTCCACACTGTGTCAGGCCAGGTTTTGTATAAATGCTGTGTGAAAGTTTTAAATAAGTCAGTGCTCAATGGCAGGCCGGACACTGTGTGGAGAAGCAAGTTTGGGCTGGGTTTGGACAAACGTCCAGTGTGGAGGGTGCTGTATAAGCCCCCTCTGACAAAAAGGACTGGGGATCTTCAGTGGCGAATTCTACATGGTGTGTTGGCTGTTAATGCCTTCGTCTCTATTATCAATCCTGAGGTCAGTAGTGCATGTGTCTTCTGTGGGCTCAGAGAGACGGTTTTCCATTGCTTTTTAGAATGTCAGAGACTTAAAACCCTTTTTGATGCTCTTCGTTCCATCTTTCAGAGAGGTGGGGTCAATTTTACCCCTGAGATTTTTATATTTGGGGCTGGATACTGCAAGAAGGAGCGGGTTAAGTGGCAGTTGCTGAATTTTTTGGTTGGCCAGGCAAAACTGGCTGTGTATAACTCTAGAAGGAACAGAATGGAGGACAGATCTGGTCAGGAGGTCTTGCCTTTGTTCCTGGCTCTGGTGGAGTCCAGGATCCGTTTTGATTTTGGTTTCCATAAGCTCATGACAACCATGGAGGTTTTTGAAGTGGAATGGTGCCTCAATGGTATTTTGTGTAGTGTGGAGGAAGGAGAGCTGGCTTTAGCCAGCCCTTGGAGCTGAGTGTGCGAAAGGGTTTTATGCCTTATTTTGTTTTGAGCGTCCTGCAGTGTTATACTGCATGGTGATATGTTTCAGTTTTTAATGTTCAAATAAAGTTGTTTTTAAAAATCAAAAAAATCTCTCTTTCGCTCTCTGTCTCTTTTGCTCTCTCTCTCTCTCTCTCTCTTTCGCTCTCTGTCTCTTTTGCTCTCTCTCTCTCTGTCTCTCTCTGTGTCTCTCTCTCTGGCTTTCTCTCTCTCTCTCTCTCTCTCTCTCTCTCTCTCTCTGTCTCTCTCTCTGTCTCTCTCTCTCTCTCTTTCTCTTTCTGTCTCTCTCTCTCTTTCTCTCTCTCTCTCTCTCTCTCTCTCTCTCTCTCTCTCTCTCTCTCTCGTTCCCCTGGGTGTACTGTGTGCTCTTACATGTACGGACGGCTAATGGAGAGTTTGTTTATTTAGGCGGAGCTGCAGAGGAAACTCTATTTCTGTAAAACAATCTTTTCTCTCCTCCATAAAAACATGAGAACCGAGACAAGGAACAGCCGAAGAACAGCCTGACCAACAGCTGGAGACTCGCCTGGAGTCCGGCTGTTCTTATCTGACTGTTCAGTAAAGAGTCACAACCTGCAAACACCTGCCATTACTCCACCAACCGAGACCCGTCTTCAGGACCAATCTGTACTCCTGTTTGGTCCCAAAAGTATTTGTACTCTGACTTGTTTGGTATCAATAGTATTTGTACTCTGACTTATCTTGGTCTCAATAGTATTTGTACTCAGACTTGTCTTTGTCTCAATAGTATTTGTACTCTGACTTGTTTTGTTTCAAAAGTATTTGTACTCAGACTTGTGCTGGTCTCAATAGTATTTGTACTCAGACTTGTTTTGTTTCAAAAGTATTTGTACTCAGACTTGGGCTGGTCTCAATAGCATTTGTACTCTTTTCTTGGACTCAATAGCATTTGTACTCTTTTCTTGGACTCAATAGCATTTGTACTCTTTTCTTGGACTCAATAGTATTTGTACTCTTTTCTTGGTCTCAATAGTATTTGTACTCTATCTTTGAACTACTCATTAACTCTTAAGATAAAAACAGGGCTGTCAGCTGAAATACTGGACAGCTCTGAAACAGTATTGTCAGTAATTTGGGGTTTTACTGCCCTGACTGAGTAATTCAGACTGTGTTTTACTGACGTGATCTTTTATGGCATGATATTGACTCTGAGCAAGTGAGGGAAAGTGGGGAAGGAGTGGGCGAGTGGGGGTTAGTGTGTTTTAGAGTGTAAAGCCCAGCAGGAGTGTGAAGGGAAATGAATAGCAGAGGAATAACACACACATTCAGCTTCAACTGAACTGATGAGGAGTGACACACACGGACCAAATAGCCATCTACTGCAAGGACAAAGAGAAAAGCCATTAGTGCTCTATCTCTCCCGCCCTCTCTCTCTCTCTCTCTCTCTCTCTCTCTCTCTCTCTATTTTCTCTCTGTGGTTTTCTCTTGCTCTCTTTCTGCCATTTTTGTCTCTCTCTTCTTATCTCTTCACAGTCGTTCTTCCTCCCCTCTATCTCTCCATCTCTACCTTTCCCTCCGTATCTCTCTCTATCTGTAGATTTTCCTGTTCTGTGTTTCTCTCATTTTAATTTGTTTATATTCTCTATACTCAACTCATCCCATCCAAAAGTACTGAATGGAGCTCCACCACCACCATCATTCCAGAGAACACAGTTCTTCCACTGCTCCACAGCTCAATGCTGGGGGGCTTGATACCCCTCTAGCCCACGCCCGGCATTACGCATGTTGGTTTATCTGCTCCAGAGAGTCCTATTCTATTGGCAGTACTTATCTACAGGGACTAGACAAGCTGTGTGTGAATGTGCATTTGCACATCTGTGTCAGCTGCAGGTGCAACTTAACAATAGATTGCTAAATGCATATATTAAAAGAGGTGTCCACAAACTTTTGGACATACAGTGTATATAGAGTGTAGTCGGGGGGGTTTCGGTTTTAGAGCAGAGCCTTTATTAAAGACTCCTCACACACACATCATTATTGTGCCAAGTCTTCACTCTTAAGAAAAGCAGTAATGCACTCGAGGCCGTGTGTTTCGGTGATGTCTTTCCATTTGCCATTGTGGGAAAACCATGGAAACGAACAGCCTCGTGTCAGATTGCATCTCACAGACATATCACAGACATATAAAACAGCCCACACATAAAATCCAAAATCCACAAGCTCAGTTAGACCTGAGAACAGGACTGAACGTTCTGTGGATGTTATTGCCGATAGACAGGATGTAGCTGAATGTGTGAATGAACAGATATAAGATACAAATACAGACACCAGTAGGGGGCGCTCTATTCGCTATTTTACTGCTTAGCTCCCAGTTTTTTCATCACTCCAGACATGACCTCCGGATCCACAGTAAACTCAGCTCTCCTTGATTGTGCTGGTTATAATCTCATGGCTTCAGTAAATCTGCTGGCAGAGCTGACTAGCTTATGGATCCACATGAGTACCAGATCAGTAGAATCTAGCAGAGGACACCCGGCCATCAGCTGATGGCCCGCTGCGTCCATATACTTTCCTAAAACATAAACCTTAACACAGCTTCACAATTAACCATATTTCTATACAAACTGACCCCAAACCACAGACGAGTTTACACACATCTGCTTTAATCAGATATTTACTGACCGAGACTCCAGACCCCTGCTCCATGTAGCCCATGCAGATCACCTCCCAACCTCCCAACCCCTTTGCTGAGAGCTCCAATAAATACATGTATGAATTTGATTTCTCTCACACACACACATATATATATATATATATATATATATATATATATATATATATATATATATATATATAATATGTGGGTTGTCATAAACCAGCCAATCAGAGCTGAGCTTTGTTGATTTTTGTCTTACAAGCCTTCCGTTAAAGAAAAAAATCAGTGTGGTTCATCCTGAAGTGAAATAACAGGGTGGTAAATCGGCTTGCTGTAGGACATCTGAGCGTTTTTCGACCCAACCCAAGTCACACACCTACTATTTCTGCATAACAGCAGCTTACACACTCAATACATTCGTTCTGTGCTATCTAGAACGTGTATGGACTGCAGATGGGTTATTTCAGTTTCAGCAGTGAAATGAACAGCCCTTCGTGAGTAGGCGTGCCCAAAGTTCTGCCGGTCGCCGGGTGAGAGTGTGTGAGTAAAGGCAGATGTCAGCAAAGCTGTCTGTAATAAATTATAGTTCATTACGTTTGAGTGTTGCTCTCTGCTCCACTACGGACTCGGCGCAGGCTGTCGCACAGCTATTATCAGAACGCCGACGCTAATTGCGGAGCTGGCGTTCAGATACCGGTGTCATGCCAAGCTGTGGAAGTTGTAAAAAGGTTCAGGTCCAGGCAGTGCCAGCACAGTCGGTGTGGTGTAGAGGACCGGTACGGACTTCTGTATGTGGGTATGGATATTTTTATGCGTATGTACGTATGTAGAAATTACAGCACTTTTACACATAGCCACCCACCTCACACACACACACACACACATTTCAAGGCACCATAATGTTTGGGATACAGGGCTTTTAATGTGTTTATGATTACTCAGCTGGGTTTAATTGCTTCATTAGGGCAGGTATCAGAGAGCTTACAGCATCTGGTCTTGATTTTAGGCCTTTGGGCACCTTTGGAGTCAACGTGAGGATCAGAGTTGGGCTGAAGACAAAGTCAAAGCAACAGATGAAGCTGAGAAACAAGAATAAAACAGTAAGAAACATCAACCAAACCTCAGGATTACCTAAACCAACTGTTTCCCAGCAGGCCACCAGGGTCAGTAGATGTTTGACCAATGACCAAAATTCAGTGTCAGGATAACATCTAATGCCGAATCCAGATAGAATCATTAGAATGAACAGATGTTGACATTTTGGTATCAGTACTGTTGGATCAGCAGTATGGATGAAGTATGGATGAAAATTGGTGGTTCTGAACGTTGGCGGTATTGGCTCAGGCCCAAACAGGCATTTACAGCTAACTGCTGCCTCTGAGGTGAGGAGAAAATACTGAGTGATTATTGGTAGAACATATCAGTTCTAACTGAATATTGATTTTCGGGTGGTCCAGTGGACTATGGTGCTGTCAACATGATCAGAGGGTCGCTGGTTTGAATCCCGGTCATGCTGTTTGCCATCAATAGCCGAGGCTCAGAGAGAGCACAATTGGCCTTGTCCAGAGTGGGTAGATGGGTAGTCAGCTCTCACTGGTGACGGGGGCATCGTGTGGCGTGGCATGGGTTGGGTAATTGGCGGTCGAAAATGGGAGAAAAACGAATAAAATAAAAACATTATAAGTGAAGTATATGATCTTTTTACATTACTGTGGTACAGAAATTTAGAAATAACTAAATTTAGACATGAGGCTTAGTGCCCAAGCATTGTAATCTTAACGTCCACTCAACAGGACATTTTTAAATGATTAAATGTTGATTTTTGACATCATGCTGATTTCCCAACATCTTTTTGATGTCAAATCGATGTCCAGTGCCTGCTGGATTAGAACATAGGCCATATGAACAGTATAGCCAGGTCACAGTTTCCTACAAAGTACTTAAAAGATCCTGCAGACTTCTGAAGAAAAAGGTCTTGTGGGCAGATGAGACTGAAATGAGCAAAGTGTGGAGGAGAAAAGGAACTGTCCGAGATCCAACTGTTAAACATGGTGATGGGAGTGTTATGGCCTGGATTTGTATGGCTGCCACAGCTGCTGGCCTACTCATCAGCATTGATGATGGAACTGCTTATGGCAGTAGCACAATGAATTCTGAGGTGAACTGAAACATCCTGTTAAGGTATTTAGGGAAATGGGGTTGCCAGAGCAGTTAGCACCATGCTAACTGGTGGGGCATACACTTCTATTACTTGTTATCTGCATTAGACTTGGAGCTCCAACGCTCCAGGGGACTTCCATAGGAAGGAAAGCACAGTTACTGATCTACTGCTTATTAATGGAAAGTAATAATTAAACACACTCAGTCCACAGTGGATCAGAGGGTAGTTTTCCCCGTGCTTTAAGGTTGTATGTAATGAATCCATATGGAGGGGTGTAATATGGAACGCTGTGCTAAGTCTAAGGTCACAGAAGGCATCCCAGTCTCAGGAGAGAAGTCTGTGGATGGTTTTCAGTGAGATGAACACAACCCAACTCTTCATACATCACTGACCTAATCTCAGTTTCATGAATGAATTCAGCTCACTGGCACAACTGAGGACACGGCTGACCTGAGCGAAGGTCAAACCTCTGACCGACAATGCCCCAGGCCATAGTGTACGTTCAATTAGAACAATTATAAGATGTTATGAATGAATATATCTGTGTATATACAGTACTAACAGTACCCTTGTCTTTTTGTGAACTTTACACGAGAGGAAAAACCTTCTTATCTTTAAAGGGAAGTCAATGTAAAATGTAATTTTATTTATTGGAAGATTTTATTCCAGGTCATTTTGGAGCATTTCTATTGGTCCATTCATCATAAAATTCTAATACAATATAAAGAACAACTGTCAGATGGACATCATGTTAAATGTAAAAAAAGGCGTATGATATATTGTATATAGTCTTATTGAAAAGTGCGAGCATGTCTGGTCCAATGACACATTTAGCTAATTTTCCAAATATAATTAAAGCACAGAAATCTTAAACAACCTTAAATATGGCATTTCAAGCCAGTCTCAGACACAGTTTCTATTTTCTGAATTTAACATATGGGAAAAAATAAACACCTATCATGTTTAGTGTGCCATTACTTTCGCACATGCCATTTTTACAGTTTTTTCACACTTTGAAAGTCAACAATTTCACCAGGGATGCCAAAAGTTTTGCTTTTGTGTTTCCATCTCCAACCATTTATGAACCGTGTATGTGAAAGCAGGGCGAGTATTAACGCTACAACTTCCCTCATAGCCAGGGTTATTTGTACCACACTATATCCATACAAACTCTATTAATTCAATATATTTCTATACTTTTGAAGCAGACCAGCTTTCCCACCTAAACACATCAAAATACCCTAGTCCAAATATTTATGACCAGTGTAAATAGGCTGCTGGGTCAAACAATGTCCATTTATTTTACAACACAAAGTAGAACAGCAGATCCTGACCCACCATCACATCTACAGTACACTCCTGACCCTCCATCACATCTACAGTACGCTCCTGACCCTCCATCACATCTACAGTACACTCCTGACCCACCATCCCATCTACAGTACAATCCTGACCAACCATCACATCTACAGTACACTCCTGACCCACCATCACATCTACAGTACACTCCTGACCCACCATCACATCTATAGTACAATCCTGACCAACCATCACATCTACAGTACACTCCTGACCCACCATCACATCTACAGCACACTCCTGACCCACCATCACATCTATAGTACAATCCTGACCCACCATCACATCTACAGTACACTCCTGACCCACCATCACATCTACAGCACACTCCTGACCCACCATCACATCTACAGTACACTCCTGACCCACCATCACATCTAGAGTACATTCCTGACCCACCATCACAACTACAGTAGAATCCTGACCCACCATCACACCTACAGTATACTCCTGACCCTCAATCACATCTACAGTACACTCCTGACCCACCATCACATCTACAGTACACTCCTGACTGACCCACCATCACATCTATAGTACGCTCCTGACTGACCCACCATCACATCTACAGTACGCTCCTGACCCACCATCACATCTACAGTACACTCCTGATCCACCATCACATCTACAGTACGCTCCTGACTGACCCACCATCACATCTACAGTACACTCCTGACCCACCATCACGTCTACTGTACACTCCTGACTGACCCACTATCGCATCCACAGTACACTCCTGATTGACTCACCATCACATCTACAGTACACTCATGACTGACCCACCATCACATCTACAGTACACTCCTGACTGACCCACCATCACATCTGCAATACACTCCTGACTGACCCACCATCACATCTACAGTACACTCCTGACCCACCATCAAATCTACAGTACACTCCTGACCCACCATCACATCTACAGTACACTCCTGACCCACCATCACATCTACAGTACACTCCTGACCACCATCACATCTGCAGTACACTCCTGATCCACCATCACATCTACAGTACACTCCTGACTGACCCACCATCACATCTACAGTACACTCCTGACCCACCATCACATCTACAGTACACTCCTGACTGACCCACCATCACATCTACAGTACACTCCTGACTGACCCACCATCACATCTATAGTACGCTCCTGACTGACCCACCATCACATCTACAGTACGCTCCTGACCCACCATCACATCTACAGTACACTCCTGATCCACCATCACATCTACAGTACGCTCCTGACTGACCCACCATCACATCTACAGTACACTCCTGACCCACCATCACGTCTACTGTACACTCCTGACTGACCCACTATCGCATCCACAGTACACTCCTGATTGACTCACCATCACATCTACAGTACACTCATGACTGACCCACCATCACATCTACAGTACACTCCTGACTGACCCACCATCACATCTGCAATACACTCCTGACTGACCCACCATCACATCTACAGTACACTCCTGACCCACCATCAAATCTACAGTACACTCCTGACCCACCATCACATCTACAGTACACTCCTGACCCACCATCACATCTACAGTACACTCCTGACCACCATCACATCTGCAGTACACTCCTGATCCACCATCACATCTACAGTACACTCCTGACTGACCCACCATCACATCTACAGTACACTCCTGACCCACCATCACATCTACAGTACACTCCTGACTGACCCACCATCACATCTACAGTACACTCCTGACTGACCCACCATCACATCTCATCACATCTCCATCACAGTTAACCCGTATGAGCTAGAATAGGAACATAGGAAACCACAGAAGTCTATTGGAGATTGCTCACCCTACACCTCCACACTGTTAGAACCATGCTAATTGGTGGGATATGAGCTTTTATGGGATGTTAGCTACATTACCCAACGGACATACCAGGCTCTCCTCAAGCTCGGTCAGTGCCCTTAAAATAGCTCTTTCTAAGGAGACCCGCCTCACTGTGTAAAACACTGAAAGGGCTAATTGCTCTCAGACGGCTGCTGTGCCATTGAGCTCTATTGATTCTGCTTAATAAACATATCAATAGCTCTCCATTAGTGACAGAGCTGTTAATTAAACCAATATTCCGCTGTGTCTTCATACGAGCGCCAGCTGTCAGCCTCAGTTTTAGTAAATGATAAGGGATCACATGTCGGACTTGTTGACTCACACTATGGCGACCTATTAACACGCTCATTAAACCACACAGTCTGAGTCATTTATTCAATATATTACATATCATAACTGATAAATTACCATTACAGTCACATCAACACCCATCAATCAGACTGACACACTTTCATTGGATATTTGAGTCTATATCCTCTGAACTGGAGCAGCCTCAGATCACCAGTGTTAGCGCTCCTACAGTCAAAGCCACCTGTAACGCTACACTGGTACGGTTCCATTTACAGCATTCAGATACTTCAAACCATATCGATCAGTTCATGGTTACATTGCACCTGTTTCCATGGTTACGCTGCACCAATGTCCTTGGTTATATTATTATATTACACCTTGGTCCATGGTCCAGTAGGCCAATTACGAGGGTTATGATCAAACTTTTTCCACGGTTACACTACACCCGTTTCCAAGGTTACGCTACACCCCCTGCCACTAGGCTAATTCCTATGATTTCACTAGGCCTATTACGATGGTTATGCTACACCTGTTTCTATGATTGCGCTAGTCCAATTTCTATGCCTGCACTATTCGCATCGCCATGGTTATGCTACACCTATGTCCTTGATTATGTCACACCTATTTCCATTGTTACGCTACACCTATTCCCATGCGTACGCCAGACCTATTTCCACAGCTGTTTTCATGATTACACTAGCATCATTTCTATGGTTATGAGACACCTGTTTCCATGGTTACACTGTACCAATTTCCATGGTTATATTACACCTATGTCCATGGTTTCACTAGGCCTATTATGATGATTATGACACACCTGTTTCTAGGATTATGCTTGACTAATTTCTATGTCTGCACTAGATGTATTTCCATGGTTACATCTGATGTATGTGCATGCTTACACCAGGCCTATTTCCACGGTTGTTTCCATGATTACACTAGCACCATGTCTATGGTTAAGCTACACCTATGTGCATGGTTACACTCAGCACATTTACATGATTATTATATACCTGTTTGCATGGTTGTGCTGCACCTTTTTTATGGCTACACTACACCCATTTCCATGGTACATCTATTTCCGCTAGGCCCATTTCCTTACATCTACACCCATTCTTACACATGACCAATTCTCATTATGCTACATTATTTTCTATGGCTAAACTACACCCATTTCCATGGTTATTAGACTACGTTCTGCGTTCACACCAGATGTTACACCTGTTTCCATGGTTCAGCTAGTCCAATTTCTATGCTTACACTTCAGGCATTCCCATGGTTTCGCTACACCTATGTCCATGGTTGTGTTACACCTGTTTCCATGGTTATTCCAGACCAATATCTCTAGTAACACTACACCCACATGGCCATAGTTATGCTCCCTACTCCCATTTCCATGGTTCCACTCAACCACATTTGCACCATCAAAGCACATTCGATTCCATGGTTAATCCGACATCCATCTGAACCAGCATGACTGAATCCCGCTCTAACACACCTGATCCAGCTCATGCAGGGTCCGGTCATTAGCTGATGAGTGGAATCAGGTGCCGTTTCACAGCATCAACAACACTCCGCTATGCTGGGCTTTATAATCCACACCAGAGAGCATCTACAAACCAGGGCTCTCAGCCTTTACATTTTACTGCATGGCTCATTCTCGTGTTGTTTGTGTACATTTTATTTTTATCTGTTCTCTAGAGGTTCCACCAGTCCATCTGACCAGGCATAGAACCACTTAAGTGTCCACATGTATTGCACTTACTGTAGAGCCCTGTTTAAGGAGTGTACTGGCGTGCCATTAGCGTTAACTGAAGCCTAGACCCATCGACTCACAGCGGAGGAAGGAGGAAGAATAGAATAAACAGGAAGTCCAGGGTGCTGCCAATGTTCCTCCATCTGAGCTCCTGCACTGGACAATATTCAGTAGGATAAGTCGATACCAGGATAACGCCCAGCTTTAGTCTACTGCAGTTTAGCCCCACCCATTTCTACTGAAGTTATAAGGAGTGTTTTAGTCCTGTGCAAATGCACACACAGCTTGTCTAGTCCCTGTAGAGATGAAGTACTGCCAATAGAATAGGACTCTCTGGAGCAGATCAACATCATGACCCTATTGGCTCCATGCTGCCTAATAATGCCAGGCGTGGGCTAGAGGGGTATAAAGCCCCCCAGCATTGAGGAGCTGTGGAGCAGTGGAGGAACTGTGTTCTCTGGAATGATGGTGGTGGAGCTCCATCCAGTACTTTTGGGATGAGTTGGGGATGATGAGTTGGAGTGGTGGTCATTTTGACAACATCTTGACCTCACTAATGCTCTTGTTGTTGATTACAATCAAATCCTCACAGCAATGCTCCTCCTCCAAAATCTAGTAGAAAGTCTTCTTCTCTGGACAGTAGAGACTCTGTTACTCCAACAGAAGCAGGATCAGCTTTAACACACTTGATTTCAGAAGAATCATTAAATGAGCAGGTGTCCCAATACTTTTGTCTATTTAGTGTACCTCTCCTTTACACATACTGCTGTGCATGCACTCATGATCCTGCTCTCAATATGTGTGTGATTTATCAACACCGCAAGACAGTAAAAGAAAACGCTGGCTGAAGCACACACACACACACGCACACACACACTTCAGTTAGGCTACATCCCATAACGCATTACCACAAATCTGTCACACTTGTCCGATTAGCTTCTCCGGCTTTCTGCTCGAGTCTTAACATGGCTTGACAAATTAGAGGCAGTGATAATTTGGCAGCTAGCTTTAGCAGAGCTTTCACAGATAAATCTTCATAATCATGTAAAACCTTTCAGTCCTCCTGCTGCTAACAACACTGCTAGCCACATCAGCATGCTAGCAGCATGACATACAAACGTAGGGCTTGAATGATCAGTGCTGGTTTAACAACAAGCGTCCACAGCCATAACATTAGAACCACTGACTGACAGCTGAGGTGAAGAACACTGCTGATCTGCTTCCAGAGGCTCCTGTCTGTCGGTGAACCAAACTGTGATAGTGGGTCAGTAGTGTACTGTAGATGTGATGGTGGATCAGGAGTGTACTGTAGATGTGATGGTGGGTCAGTCAGGAGTGTCCTGTAGATGTGATGGTGGGTCAGGAGCGTACTGTAGATGTGATTGAGGGTCAGGAGCGTACTGTAGATGTGATGGTGAGTCAGGAGTGTACTGTAGATGTGATAGTGGGTCAGGAGCGTACTGTAGATGTGATGGTGGGCCAGGAGCGTACTGTAGATGTGATGGTGGGTCAGTAGGAGTGTACTGTAGATGTGATGGTGGGGCAGTCAGGAGTGTACTGTAGATGTGATGGTGGGGCAGGAGTGTACTGTAGATGTGATGGTGGGTCAGTCAGGAGTGTACTGTAGATGTGATGGTGGGTCAGTCAGGAGTGTACTGTAGATGTGATGGTGGGGCAGGAGTGTACTGTAGATGTGATGGTGGGTCAGTCAGGAGTGTATTGTAGATGTGATAGTGGGTCAGGAGTGTACTGTAGATGTGATGGAGGGTCAGGAGCGTACTGTAGATGTGATGGTGGGTCAGGAGTTTACTGTAGATGTGATGGTGGGTCAGTCAGGAGTGTACTGTAGATGTGATGGTGGAGGTCCCACCTCATAACTTACAGGCCTTAAAGGATCTGTCAGATACCTTCAGATCTGCTGTGGCGGCACAAGGGGGACCTACTCAATATTAGGCCGGTGGTGCTAATGTTATGGCTGATCAGTGCAGAAGTGTCATCAAGTGCAGGTTCTAAAGTCCTACAGGGGGCAGACACTTTTTTAACAGCACTGTAAAATCTAAGGTCCCAGTATGCGGTGCCTATCGATCGTCCACCCAAGAGGTCCTTGGGAAGCTGCATTTTAATGGAATGGTCGGCATGCGGCGACCCCCCGAGCCAGGGCTAAGTACCGCTATCCGTTATCTGGATCATCAACGACGACAAGAACCGGAGTCTGAAGAGAATCTCACTCCGGCCAATCCAGTCCAACTCCCAGACCACACCCCCACCCCCACCTCTACCCCCCACCCACGGGCGTTTGAAGGATAAAGCACCGGCAGCAATGTGGGAGTGGGAGTGAGGAGGAACACTCGTGGTGTAGCGTGTCTGTCTGGGCTGATAAAACGGACAATTGCGTCTGTCATTTTGGGTCAAGAGGAACCACGGCACAGAACAATCCTGCAGCGAAGAAAGACCTTTATCAGAAGCGTGAATACGCCAGAGAGAGAGAGAGAGAGAGAGAGAGAGAGAGAGAGAGAGAGAGAGATGCTGATGAAGGAGAAGGAAAGGATGCTAACATCTTAGCATAAGTGAGCTCCGAGCGTGTGAAGTGTCTCAGTAAGAATCCCTGATGCTTAAATAAATTAACATTATATATTTAATATTTTAGGTGGTAGTAACTTCAGGCTCCTGCAGATGGCGCTGCATGATGATGATGGGATAGCTGCCAGGTGTGTGATGGGACTCACAGATTGAGAAGAGGTGGTGCAGTGCAGTGAGGGTCTCGTTGGATGTGTGGAGTGAAGGCATTTGGGCGTGGCCAAAGACCATCCTGTTAAAGAAGCAGCCGAATCTGCAGGTCTACCAGCAGTGGCAGAAATCCCACACATCCAGTGCCCTCCATAATATTTGGGACATTTGGGACAATTGTCCCACTGAAAAACACCTGTGTTGCCCTGGACAGTGTGTATGGGATCATTATCCTGCGGTAGGATGAAGCACCACCCAGTTAGTTTGGAAGCACTTACTGGAAATTGAGCAGGTACCCAGCCGACATGCTCATGTGGGGCTCACACTGGTGGAATGTGGGCTAGGTGGGTTCCAGGTGGGCATGGGATCTGAGTGGGTGTGGCTCAAGTTTAACCCCTTATTGTCCCTTACTGCTAAAAAATACATCAAAATCAGGGCAAGGCACAATATTCATCTGTTCAAAGCACAGTGGTCCAGAAGTCCTGGTCTTTACTTTAGTCTTTACCTTTAGAAGCAAGTTGTATGCAAATGTGTTAATTTTATGCAATTATTACTGGTGTTTCGGTTGTGATGGGAGGAGTTTTGGTTGAACTGGGAGGGGTTTTGGTTGTGCTGGGAGGAGTTGTGGTTGTGCCGGGAGGTGTTTTGGTAGAATAGGGAGGGGTTGTGGTTGTGCCGGGAGGTGTTTTGGTTGTGCTGGGAGGAGTGTTGGTTGTGCCGGGAGGTGTTTTGGTTGTGCTGGGAGGTGTTTTGGTTGTGCTGGGAGGAGTGTTGGTTGTGCTGGGAAGTGTTTTGGTTGTGCCAGGAGGAGTTTTGGTAGAATAGGGAGGGGTTTTGGTTGTGCCGGGAGGAGTGTTGGTTGTGCCGGGAGGTGTTTTGGTAGAATAGGGAGGGGTTGTGGTTGTGCCGGGAGGAGTTTTGGTTGTGCTGGGAAGGGTTTTGGTTGTGCTGGGAGGAGTGTTGGTTGTGCCGGGAGGTGTTTTGGTAGAATAGGGAGGGGTTGTGGTTGTGCCGGGAGGTGTTTTGGTAAAATAGGGAGGGGTTTTGGTTGTGCCGGGAGGTGTTTTGGTAAAATAGGGAGGGGTTTTGGTTGTGCCGGGAGGGGTTGTGGTTGTGCTGGGAAGTGTTTTGGTTGTGCCAGGAGGAGTTTTGGTAGAATAGGGAGGGGTTTTGGTTGTGCCGGGAGGAGTGTTGGTTGTGCCGGGAGGTGTTTTGGTAGAATAGGGAGGGGTTGTGGTTGTGCCGGGAGGAGTTTTGGTTGTGCTGGGAAGGGTTTTGGTTGTACTGGGAGGAGTGTTGGTTGTGCCGGGAGGTGTTTTGGTAGAATAGGGAGGGGTTGTGGTTGTGCCAGGATGGGTTGTGGTTGTGCTGGGTGGAGTGTTGGTTGTGCCGGGAGGTGTTTTGGTAGAATAGGGAGGGGTTGTGGTTGTGCCAGGAAGGGTTGTGATTGTGCTGGGAGGAGTGTTGGTTGTGCCGGGAGGTGTTTTGGTAAAATAGGGAGGGGTTTTGGTTGTGCCGGGAGGGGTTTTGGTAAAATAGGGAGGGGTTTTGGTTGTGCCGGGAGGGGTTGTGGTTGTGCTGGGAGGAGTTTTGGTTGAACAGGGAGGGGTTTAGGTTGTGCTGGGAGGAGTTTTGGTTGAACAGGGAGAGGGTTTTGTAGTAGTGGGAGAAGTTTTTGTGCTGGGAGGGGTTTTGGTTGAATGGGGAGGAGTTTTGGTTGTGCTGGGAGGTACGTGGCTCAGATGTATCTCAGAACTCCTCCTGAAGTGGTTTGAGTGAGGGATTAGTATCTGTAGTATCTGGAGTTTACACTTGCATGTTTATGTGTTTTGGTCTTATTCAGAAACCAGGTGTAAACTGGGTCACAGACTCTGACAGTTTATAATCTGTACTTTTACACCAAATGTTCCATGTAATTCAGCCAAACTATCAGACCAAGAGAATTCAGACTGCAAGAAGAGGCGTGACGGGAGGACCAGACGGGGTTAAATGGTCAATATTGCCGTAGGTGGACATGAAGTGTGCAGAGGTTAAAGTGCCTGAATGTTTCCATTAGCAGCTCCGCTCGCACCGTTGCCGGATAGCCACTCGGCCGGCCAGACTAATCACTCTTAATCATTGCTCCTCTGGCTGGAGATGACCTCTCGGGACCTGCGTGATTGTGTCCGAGTCCTCGGAGGGAGACGTCTTAAAGGGAACTCATTTCCATACCGTGAAGCGTTAAGGACAGAACTACGCCTCCGTTTGCTCACATTTTATTAGCAGGTGTTAAAAAAGAGGCGATGTCTGGTCAGTTCTCAATTATTCATGAGGAACTGATGAATAATTCATGAGTTCTGCTTGATTATAGTGAGGTAGAGTTCCTGCAATGTAAAATAAACAAATAAATAAATAAATATACTCCGATTTTTGTGCATGCAGTGTTTGGAGATGGGAAGAGACAGATCCACATTAAAATTGCAAATGAAACGTGCACACACACACACACACACACACACACACATGTGCACACACTGCCTGGGCTTCCTCCAGGAATGTACGGGTGAGGGTGGATGGAAACAGCCGCCCCAGCTAAGGAAGCCTCTGGCTAAAGCAGTGCGCCTCCGGTTTTCGCCTGCTTCTCTCCGGACTGTGTCGATGCAGCCCGTGTCTCTGGAGACTAATCTTTCCATATGAATCTAACTAGGCATGATTTATTAATGCGATTTATTTGGACACTATATGTCCAAACATTTGTGGACACAGCCTCTCAAAATAATGAGTGACTTCAGCTGCTTTAAGGTTCCCCATTGCTGACGCAAGTGTGCATAACCACCATAGTAAAGCAGTGGCCAATAAAAGCGGACGCTCTGGAGCAGTGATAAGCACATGACCCTGAGGTGTATAATGCCCCCCAGCATTGGGCCGGAGTGACCAATACAGCTCCTGACTACTGACTAAGACCCTCAGATTACATGTACTGACCAACTGTCCTTCAGATTGAAGCTACTGATCAACACAGACCCTTAGATTAAATGTACTGACCAATAAATACCCTCAATTTAAAAGTACTGACCAAACTGGCTCTCAGATTACAACTACTGACCAACACATCTTTTCAGATTAAGCTCCTTCAGTTAAAGACTAATACAGTCCCTCTGATTAAAGCTAATGACCAACACAGACCCTCAGATTACAGCACTCATCCTAAAACTACTGACCAACACAGCCACTTGTATATCCCCTCAGATCACAGGTAATGACAATACAGCTCCTTAAATTACAGCTATTGACCAACACAGCCCCTCATCTTAAATCTGCTGACCATCTGATCTCCTCAGATTACAGATACCCAACGTAGGCCCTCAGATTAAATTTACTGACAGTAAAGATCCTGAGATTAAAGCTGTTGGCCAATACAAATGCTCAGATCAAAGCTTCTGACCAATTAAACTTCTCAGATTAAAGCTACTGACCAAATCAACCCCTCAGATTAAAGCTATTGAACAGTAAAATACTCAGATTAAAGCTATTGACCAAGTCTACCCTTTCAGATTAAAGCTAGTGGCCAATAATACATCTCAGATTAAAGCTACTGACCAATAAAACTTCTAAGATTAAAGCTACTGACCAAACAAATTCTTAGATTAAAGCTATTGACCAAGTCAACCCCTCAGATTAAAGCTATTGACCAATAAAACATCTCAGATTAAAGCTACTGACCAAATAAATTCTTAGATTAACGCTATTGACCAAGTCAACCCCTCAGATTAAAGCTATTGGCCAAGTCAACCCCTCAGATTAAAGCTATTGGCCAAGCCAACCCCTCAGGTTAAAGCTACTGACCAATAAAGCTTCTCAGATTAAAGCTACTGACCAATAAAGCTTCTCAGATTAAAGCTACTGACCAAGTCAACCCCTCAGATTAAAGCTCCTGACCAATAAAACTTCTCTGATTAAAGCTACTGACTAATAAAGCTTATCAGATTAAAGCTACTGACCAATAAAGCTTCTCAGATTAAAGCTACTGACCAAGTCAACCCCTCAGATTAAAGCTCCTGACCAATAAAACTTCTCTGATTAAAGCTACTGACTAATAAAGCTTATCAGATTAAAGCTACTGACCAATAAAGCTTCTCAGATTAAAGCTACTGACTAAAAAAACTTCTCAGTTTAAAGCTACTGACCAAGTCAACCTCTCAGGTTAAAGCTACTGACCAAATCAACCCCTCAGATTAAAGCTACTGACGAAGTCAACCCCTCAGATTAAAGCTACTGACCAATAAAACTTCTCTGCATAAGGCTACTGACTAATAAAGCTTATCAGATTAAAGCTACTGACCAATAAAACTTCTCAGATTAAAGCTACTGACCAAGTCAACTTCTCAAATTAAAGCTACTGACTAATAAAGCTTATCAGATTAAAGCTACTGACCAAGTCAACCTCTCAGATTAAAGCTACTGACTAATAAAGCTTATCAGATTAAAGCTACTGACCAAGTCAACCCCTCAGATTAAAGCTATTGGCCAAGCCAACCCCTCAGGTTAAAGCTACTGACCAATAAAGCTTCTCAGATTAAAGCTACTGACCAATAAAGCTTCTCAGATTAAAGCTACTGACCAAGTCAACCCCTCAGATTAAAGCTCCTGACCAATAAAACTTCTCTGATTAAAGCTACTGACTAATAAAGCTTATCAGATTAAAGCTACTGACCAATAAAGCTTCTCAGATTAAAGCTACTGACCAAGTCAACCCCTCAGATTAAAGCTCCTGACCAATAAAACTTCTCTGATTAAAGCTACTGACTAATAAAGCTTATCAGATTAAAGCTACTGACCAATAAAGCTTCTCAGATTAAAGCTACTGACCAAGTCAACTTCTCAAATTAAAGCTACTGACTAATAAAGCTTATCAGATTAAAGCTACTGACCAAGTCAACCTCTCAGATTAAAGCTACTGACTAATAAAGCTTATCAGATTAAAGCTACTGACCAAGTCAACCTCTCAGATTAAAGCTACTGACCGATAAAGATCTTCTAAGCAGCTGACCTTCTCAGATTACAGATACCGACACAGCGCCTCAGATTAGTTACTGACCAATAAAGCTCCTTAAATCAAAGTTTCTGACCAGCCGACCTCCTCAAAATGACAGATACTCAACCCTTCAGATAAACGCTACTCTGCAGTATAACACAGTCCCTCAGATTAAAGCTACTGAAATGAAAGTGGACAATAGAGTCGCTTAGATTCAAGCTACTGACCAATCAAGTGATTCTGAAAACAACATTTATGTTTTGAAAATGTTATAAATAATAAACACAAATAAACAAATACAAAATAATAACAAACATCTGATTAAAACAAATAATAATGAACTACCTCTGATTTGTTCTGACTGGTTCAGGAACGTTCTGCTGCGGGTGGAACATGACCACAGTGGCTCTGATCGGAGAGAACCCGTTTGTTGTGTATTCTGATTCGGTTCTCTGAGGGGAGTTCTGTTCAGAGCGAGGCGGATGCTCTGAGATTCGTTTGACCTGCTGGGTCACACCTTTCAGGCCCGTAAGATGGGTTTCCTGCTATCGCTGATTACTCCCCACGAGTTTCTGACCAGGTTCACCCGGGGGAGCAGCGAGGATGTGTTGAGGATTAGCCGCCAGCTGCCCGCTAGCCAACAGGTCTGTGTGCCACTTGCAGGAAGTCGAAACTTCTCTATCCTGACCTGAATCTGCTCCTTTACTCCTTACTGCACTGTAAAGTCTAGCTGCCCTCATATCCTCATCACTAATTACAAAGAGAAGCTTAATTAAGACCAAGCTGCCGACCAATACTGCCCCTCACAATGAAGCTACTGACCAATGCAGTCTCTCAGATTACAGCTACTGACCAACACAGCCCCTCAGATTACAGCTACTGATGATACAGCCCCTTAGATTGAAGCTAGTGACAACACACAACATCAGATTACAGCTACTGACCAATATAGCCCTTCAGATACTGACAACACACTGCATCAGGTTGCGACTACTGACCGATACAGTCCTTTAGATTAAAGCTACTGACCAACACAGCCCCTCAGATTACAGTTACTGACCAATACAGCCCCTCAGATTACAGCTACTGACAACACACAGCATTGGATTACAACTGAGCGATACAGTCCTTCAGATTAAAGCTACTGACCCACAAAGCCCCTCACATTGAAGCTACTGACCAATGCAGTCTCTCAGATTATTCCTAGGAGCACCAGAGGATCTTAATCTGGTCCTGCCTTAATCTGCCAGTTCCTCACCCAGTGCCTCTCCCAGTTCCTCACCTAGTTCCTCACCCAGTGCCTCACCCAGTGCCTCACCCAGTTCCTTGCCTAGTTCCTCACCCAGTGCTTCACCTAGTTCCTCACCCAGTGCCTCACCCAGTGCCTCACCTAGTTCCTCACCCAGTGCCTCACCCAGTGCCTCACCTAGTTCCTCACCCAGTGCCTCACCCGGTGCCTCACCCAGTGCCTCACCCGGTGCCTCTGAACTCTGGTCAGCGAGTTTCTGTGCGTTTCAGAAGCTTTAAATATTCGGACTGAATGATTTCTGACCATTTCTCGCCTGAACAGGCCGCATTAGTGCTGCGAGTCGGGTCACTGTGCTCCTCCTCTCCACTCGCTGTTGTCTTTTGAAGCGAAGCTTTCGTAGCGCCTCCATCGTGACCCAGAAGTCGTGATATTTTAAGGGTTTTTTACAGCGTTTTTGTGCCTGATGAGGCCTGTTCTCTTCTTCTGTTTGCTGGTAATGTCACGTCTGTATAAAAAGCACACAATGACTCAGACTGCCTTCATTTCACATCTGAAGGTCTAACCGCTCCGTGACAACATTTAAGGAACACTAAAAGACCTGTGCACCATTTTCGCTGCTGGAGGCTGGAGCTGCCTGAGGAGATTTGGGTGTGGGTTACGCTTTATAAGCTTCATGACGAAGCTAATGCTTTTATTTATTTACAAAACAAACATTTTAATGGTAGAAACATTTGAGGGAGTTCTCCACACTGTACGCAGAAGGGTTCTTTGACTCATAACAATAGCGGAACCCTTTAGCTGCTATGGTGAAGGTTCTTTAAAGAATCATGTACATGTATTGCTACTGAGGGGTTCTGCTGGCGTCTTGGCTACTGTGTGTCCAAACTTCTGACCACTACTGTAAAATAGTTGCTGGTTTGGTACCTAAGCATTAAAGAAGAAGAGAAGTACTGCCAATAGAATAGGACTCTCTGGAGCAGATCAACATCATGACCCTATTGGCTCCATGCTGCCTAATAACGTGGGCTAGAGGGGTATAAAGCCCCCCAGCATTGAGGAGCTGTGGAGCAGTGGAATGATGGTGGTGGAGCTCCATCCAGTACTTTTGGGATGAGTTGGAGGGTTGGGGATGATGAGGTGGGGTGGTGATCGTCCATCCAACAGCTGGTTGGGTTCCAGGTGGGCATGGGCTCTGGATGAGTTCCATCTAGGCCCCGTATGCAGTGTACAACCCAGGTAGCAACCCCTCCTGGTCCCATCACTGACCCTGGTGGCTATCCATTGTGTTTTCCAGTTGGGCTTCCCATATAGGCCCCCTATGGACACGTTAGCTGGGGCATTCGTGGATTTAGCGTCACAAGAACAAGGTCACATTTTCGATGTACCCGCCTGGTCAAGACCTGCCAGGTCATTCTCGAAACGGCCCAGTCAGCCTGAACAGAGACCCTGTGGACAGGTATTACCCTCTATACACAGACTGAGCTGTAATACAGCTAATGCTAATGCTAATCCCTGCAGCCTGCCCGGGGCGTTTATTAAAAAACACCTTGAAAGCTGTTTTTAGTCTGAAAGCTCAGAGGTAAAAGTGTGGATTTGATGTTCTGTATATAAATTTCACAGATTATTTCCTATGAAATCAAAATGAGCCGTAGCCGTGACAACCTCATCTCCCAAAAACCAACAGCGAAAAGGTCTTGGCGGGATTATGAGGAGTGAAACTGAGCGCTCAGACACATAAGTTAGAATGACCGTGAAAGACCTCCGTAATAAGCCTCATGAAGCGCCTAATGGAAATCTACCACTGACATACAGCATTGGACAAAAGTATTGGGACACCTGCTCATTCACTGTTTCTTCTGAAATCAATGATATTAAAAGAGCTGATCCTGCTTCTGTTGAAGTAACTGTCTCTACTGTCCAGAGAAGAAGACTTTCTAGGAGCATTGCTGTGAGGATTTGATTGCATTCAGTGACAAGATTGTTAATGAGGTCAGAATGTTGGATGATCATCACCCTGCCTCTTCATCCCCAACTCATCCCATCCACAAGTACTGGATGGAGCTCCTCCACCATCATTCCAGAGAACACAGTTCTTCCACTGCTCCACAGCTCCTCAAAGTTGGGGGGCTTTATACCCCTCCACTAGCCCACACCTAGCTATTATACAGGGACTAGACAAGCTGTGTATATGTGTGCATTTGGACATCTGTGTCAGCAATGGGTGCAAATAAAAGTAACTGAATGAAGATGTGTCCATAAACTTTTGGACATATACTGTATCTGATACTGTGAATGGCTAATAAATAATAACTGCTTTTACAAAGCAAAAGTTTGGGTACCCTGCATGGTCAGTCAGCACTTGGTATCACCCAAGTGTCAAGTAACACAGCTCGTAAGCTGAGTCTTTCAGGTCTTCTTCAACGGCTTTTTGGATGTCCATTCGTCCTGCAGAAGGTTCTAGATATGTGAGGTTCTCGGGTCGTCTTGCTGCTCTGCTCTTCTAAGGTCTATCCACGGATGTTTGATAATGTTTAGGTCGAGAGGGCCGACTGTGAGCTTGCTTTTTTTGAGGTAGTCCATTGTGGAGGTCGAGGTGTGTTCAGGAACCTTATCCTGCTGTAGAAGTTCCTCCTCTTTTCAGCATCTTCAGTGAGATGTTGCTGGTATTTCATTGAATCCATTGGTTCCCCTACCAGAGAAAAGTTCCCCGTGCCACTGGCTGCAGCACAAACCTAAACCATGTATCCATCCGTTTTCTCCAAACACAGCGTTCCTCATTACAGAAGGTCCTAATTTCTTCTGCTTCAGGCTTGTTTAGATGTTCCTTTGAAACTTCTAATGCTGACTTTTGTGGTGAGGACAGAGAAAAAAGGCTTTGCTCTGGTGGCTCTTCCATGAAGGTCATAAGTAGAGACAGTGCACCACCACTCCAGAGTTTGATCAGTCGTCCTGGAGGTCTTTTACAGTAGTGTAGGGGTCAACGTCACCTTCACCGCTCCTGTTAACTGCCATTGAGTGTTTGGCAGCTGTTTAGAGGAACCCATGGCTGCTGATTGTTGGACCAGGGTTTAAGACGTACCCCTAACTAGGTAATTAAGGTCTGAGATGTTGGTAAAAATCTGAGATCTCATCCCTTGGATTCATGGATGCTAACCCAGAACTTCTCCAGACATTACCCCCAATACAACGTCCAGGTAATTTCCGAATGAGCCCACGTATGTGACTACAGCAGGTCATTTTCTGGTGAATTCACAGTGGGTCATGCCGTACCTCCTGCCCTACGCAGGCCCCGCCCCTTGCCTGGACCACACTGAACCATGCATTTCCTGGAGTGAGAACGTGTCTGACCTGGAAACCTGGACAACAGTGGAAAATGTCTGGACCCGACTCTCCAGACATTTCCCGCAGTTTTCAGATCAGTTCATCATCTGCTCACTTTACAGAACTTCTGCTGCCACTATGCAGAGCTTTTCCGTCTTGAAATTAATCCACCAAACATGTCATTTTCCAGATAAAACCTGTTTGTGTTGGCAAACAAATCAGCAGTGTGAGGGAAGCGAACGCTCATCCAGACTGATGTTAATCCCAGTCCTGATTGCTGATGTGTCTGTGAAGCAGACGGGACGTGTCTGAAGAGGCTCGTGTGTGCTCTCGAAGATGTGGAGAAGCTCGAAATCAGTTTATCTGTGTTCGTTAAAAACGAGTGTGATTACAGATCAGAGCAGCGGCAGCAGTCATCACACAGCAAGCTGAGAGTGTGGACAGGGTAGGAGAAGGGGCAATAAAAGCACCAAAAGAAGAAGTGGATAGAGGGGTAGAGGAGTGGAGGGGTAGAGGAGTGGGAGGGGTAGGAGAGTGGAGGGGTAGGAGAGTGGAGGGGTAGAGGAGTGGGACGGGTAGGAGAGTGGGAGGGGTAAGAGAGTGGAGGGGTAGAGGAGTGGAGGGGTAGAGGAGTGGGAGGGGTAGGAGAGTGGAGGGGTAGGAGAGTGGAGGGGTAGAGGAGTGGAGGGGTAGAGGAGTGGGAGGGTAGAGGAGTGGGAGGGGTAGAGGAGTGGAGGGGTAGGAGAGTGGGAGGGGTAGGAGAGTGGAGGGGTAGAGGAGTAGTAGGGGTAGAGGAGTGGAGGGGTAGAGGAGTGGGAGGGGTAGGAGAGTGGAGGGGTAGGAGAGTGGAGAGGTAGAGGAGTGGAGGGGTAGGAGAGTGGAGGGGTAGGAGAGTGGAGGGGTAGAGGAGTGGAGGGGTAGAGGAGTGGAGGGGTAGAGGAGTGGAGGGGTAGAGGAGTGGGAGGGGTAGGAGAGTAGTAGGGGTCGGTGAGAGGGAGGGGTAGAGGAGTGGGAGGGGTAGGAGAGAGGGAGGGGTAGAGGAGTGGGAGGGGTAGGAGAGAGGGAGGGGTAGAGGAGTGGGAGGGGTAAAGGAGTGGAACAGCAGCAGTAGCAGCTGTTTAGCCCCACCCATCCAGTCTACAGCAGTTTAGCACCACACATTCAGCAGTTTAACCCCACCCACTCCTCTTACAGCACTTTAGCCACACCCACTCCTCTTACAGCACTTTAGCCACACCCACTCCTCCTACAGCACTTTAGCCACACCCATTCCTCCTACAGCACTTTAGCCACACCCATTCCTCCTATAGCAGTTTATGGCCACACCCATTCCTCCTACAGCACTTTAGCCACACCCATTCCTCCTACAGCACTTTAGCCACACCCATTCCTCCTATAGCAGTTTATGGCCACACCCATTCCTCCTACAGCACTTTAGCCACACCCATTCCTCCTACAGCACTTTAGCCACACACATTCAGCCTATAGCAGGTTAGCCACACCCATTAAACCTACAGTAGTTTAGCTCCACCCATTCACACCAAAGCTAAAAAAGGAGTGTTTCAGGCTGCACTGCTTTTTGAATTGCATCATCCTTCAAATCAATCAGAATCAAGCTCATTTACATATATCAGTCTTAAAGGTACAGTGTGGTTAACTGTAAGGGATGAAGAGGGGTGGGTGTAGAAATGAATTCTGGGTGTTTTTGGTTCATAAACTCTGTAGGTGGAGCTTGGGGGGGTGGGGCACATGTTACATCATCGTTATGCAAATTAGTTACTAATAATTACAGGTTCATAACGAAGGTAAAATTAAATCAGTGACTAAGTGGTTAATCAGGGCCAACTACAACCCCAACCACACACACACACAAACACACACACACACCGGTCAGAGCTGCACATCTGCTGCAGAGTCCCATCTGAGAGCACACTCTCTCTCTCACACACACACACACACACACACACACACACACACACACAGAGGGACTAGAAGTGTCATATCCGATAAGCTCACTGTCACAGTGCTTACTGACCCACTGCTGCACGGCTGTGTGTGACACACACATACTAACAAACACAGACACACACTAACACACACACACACACACACTAACACACACACACACACACTAACACACACACACACAGAATAAAGTATTAAAGTCTGAGCTAAACCGGACGTTTTGCGCTAACAGCTCTCCACAGCTTTAATGAAAACACTCCATTATCACCCGAGCCGACAGACCATCACTGTGGCTTTAGGCCTCATACACACAAGACCAGGGTTCTATAAGGGTTCTTTAATAAGGGCAGTGGTCCCATATAGAACCAGGAACCTCAAACAGCTATTTGATTTAAACAGCTTCACCAGCTTCACATTCACATGTGTAAATGTTTCTTATTAAAACCTTTAAAAATGGTTCTAGATAGCACCAAATGTTACCACTATTGAGCCCTACAATTAACCTTATTTTATTATTATATAGAACCACTTTGCCTAAAAAAGAGGGTTCTAGATATTACTTAAAATTGTTATTTAGAAAAGGCGCAGTAAATCATTACAGAATAATTACTCTCAAAAAATATGTACTGAAATAGTTCTAGATAATGCCAAAATGATGTACTATGTCTTGTACTATCTAGAACCATATCTAGTCATATATAAATGTATATATAATGTAATTGTTGCTTAAAATATCGCATTATGTTACTTAATGTGGAATGTATACAGTCTAAAAAAAAAGGGTTCTCCGTCATACTGAAAAAAATCTTTGAAAAGACTGAAAATTATTTTGGAGCTATCTAGAACCAGTTTTGAACATTTCTATAATGAACCATCTACAGTGTGTAAAGAACCTCTTGACCAGATAAAAACATTTAAGCATGC
Organism: Salminus brasiliensis; assembly: GCF_030463535.1. Lineage (NCBI taxonomy): Eukaryota > Metazoa > Chordata > Actinopteri > Characiformes > Bryconidae > Salminus > Salminus brasiliensis. The sequence goes on from NC_132897.1 coordinate 1,110,541, forward strand.
ATATATAGTTTTAAAAGTTCTACATAGAACCACTACCATTACCACTACCAGAGAACCTGTAAAGAACC